>NC_085002.1:10746283-10806283 GCF_963854185.1 Sardina pilchardus | reverse complement strand
GGACTGGCCAGAGTGTTTGATTGTAGAGACGGGGCTACTTCATATGCTGAACATGAGTAGTCATTAGAGCTACCTACAAGGGTGGTGAAAACAGAGCTGATTAGATATCTAAAAAGTCTCTCTTTTTTTGCTGAGCAGAGAATCACAAAAATGCTCTTCATTACTCCAAAAGAGAAGCACTGTGTGGTAAGCTGCATTAAAAATCTGGGATGCATGTGGGTAATTAACACAGAAATATTGCAACTTCCACAAATCCACTCTAAACAGAATCCGTTTCCGACCAATTAATTGTCTAATTTGTTAATTAATTCCATCCTTCGAAGTCACTCTTTCTCTATCTCTCACTATCTATCACTCTCCTCCTTCTCCTTTCTTTCGAAAGAAGAAGGAGGAGGGGGGAGTAAATTTCAATGTCACATAAAGTCACAGCCATAATTTATTAGCTCCTTAATATTGACGGACAAAGGTCCCCATCTAGGCTGCGAGGCTTTTCTATCAGGTTTATCTGTGCGGGTTATTAACCTTGACCTGGTGCAAATGTACTTCAGGTTTTGAGGAGCTTCCAGGCACAGACGCATTTTTATGCCCCCTGAAGAAGTTCGCCATGGCGACTGTCGCCACAGCTGCCCATCACCGCGGCACTTTAAACTGGCCTTAATTGTCATATGGGAGCCGACGCAGGTTCCTTAATTGATCTGACCTTTTCGCATAGCTTTTTAATTTTCAGGCCCACTTTCATTGTTCCATCTGGCACTTTAAAACGACATCTGGTAAACTGTACTTTACCGGCTGATCTCTGCACAGCTATTTTTAAACGTAATGTATGCTTCAACAGATGTTGGTTTTTTATAGATGAGGAGCGAAACGACACTCACTCGGATATATGCCGTGTCTGCAATAGTTCCCTCAGCAATTCAAATATTGACACCAAGAATTACAAGCCGGGGCCGCCAGGGAACTCTGGCTATTATGTTCGGGTTCTTATTTTGCGGCCTATTAGGTAAACATCAATTCTGCTCTGTTTTCCTCTCATCATTGCTCATAAATAAAACATGAGCCTGTAGTTTATAAAGTGATAAACATTTTTGCAGCGCAGGGTGGGTTTTTACAAATACGCCTGTTGTCAGCAAGAAAGCAGGCAAATTTGTTGAATAAATAATAAGCAGGTGCGCCGGGAAGATGAGAAATTTGTTTGGCGGCGGGAGTGTGAGTGTCAGTCAACAGGTCGGGGGACAGGACGTGTGGAGCACAGCGTTTATTGTCGTCTCGTGACACCCAAGTCCTCTCGCTCCCTCTCCCACCACCTCCTCCATCCATCCTGTGCAGACTTCATGGGTTGGAAATGGTGTGTGTGTGTGTGTGTATGTGTGTGTGTGTGTGGGGGGGGGTTGGATGTGGGGGGTGGTGGGGCAGAAAGGTGCGAGCAAAGAAAAATACTGTCCATTAAAAATGGATGGCAAAGAAAGTGCCCCCCACCGCTTGATGAAGATCGGGTTCCATCCGTACACGCAGAGTGATCCGGCGCAAACAGATGCATTTGAAGCTTTGGGAGAACTTCTCCTCCCTGACTGGTGAATGGTGTTGTTCCTCTGCTTGGCTGAACTGCGTTGCGGGTCCCTAACACGTCTCTTTTTTTGGTTGCCCCTCTATCTGGCTGGCTAATCTGCTGCTGCTGCTGCTGCGGCTGCTAGTGAGTGTCTCTACTGGCAGCTGCGTGATTAACTCAGCCCGAGGCACCATCAGCCTACTGCGTTTGCCTGAGCACCATAGGAGGCGCAGATTAGTCCAACTTTTCCTGAAATATGCAACCGTCCATCTTCCCCCCACCCCCGTCCCCCTAAATCAACGTCCCCACACACACACATATCCACACACACACACACACACACAAACCGAGACACTTAGGACTGGGGCCTGGGCAGGGCGATGATGAGAAGTTGGCAAGTGGAAGCCACACGCTCTATCTCACCCGCTCGACCGACATGTTGTCGATTTTTACATCCGTGCTTGAAAACTTAATTGTGAGCCTTGACATTTTCCAATAGATAAATTTCCTATTGCGCGTTTTCATGGAGAAGTGCTCTAAGATGAGTCTACCTGGAGGGTGTTAAATTAATGGCATATAATTGACTGATTAAATGCATATTGATTGCCCGGGCCCCGGCGATGAAGGCACTGGATACGGCCCGCCTGGTTACCTCCCCACGAGGGAGGAGAAGGAAAAAAAAAAAACGTGCTTCTGTGGACTCTGTGGACATGCCGGCCCAATCCACCGAGGAGATGGAAAACAGGTTTCATGACACATTTTAATCATGGTATTTGTAATAAAGCGACTGGGCAGCTATCTTGGTGCACTGAAAGTTAATTAACATGGAATATTAAGCTAATAAACTCTGTTAATCTGCAAAAGTGGCGAAATAATAATGATGGAGCCTTCGTACTGTAAGTAATTGGCCCTTGCAGGAAAAAAGGGAAAAAAATTAAATTAAAAACACAGTGACAATTGAAAGGCCAAATATCTTGTGGGTGCTCCTCTTTGGGAAATTAAATAAAAAAAATTCAGTTGTTAAAAGATCTCCATGGGCTGTGTTTTTTCCTTATTATTCTTTTTTTGTGTGTACGTGTGCATATGTGTGTGTGTGTGTGTGTGTATGAATGTGTGTATTTGTGTGTGTGTTTGTGTGTGTGTGTGTATATATCTGTGTGTGTGTGTGTGTGTGTATACATCTGCGTGTGTGTGAGTGTGTGTGTGTGTGTGTATATATATATCTCTGTGCGTGTGTGTCTGTGTGTGTGTGAGACAGACGTTGACATGCCCCGTCCTCAAGGTCAGAGTCTGAGGCTCCCCTGAAAGTCTTCAGCCATTGATGGACACGTCGTCCCTCCTGGGCCTGTTGGGCGAACGGGCGCCGCAGAACATCTGTTCGCACACACGCCGCCCTCGCTGGCTGGCGCTCCCTGACACCGGGCCCCCGCGCGCCCGCATGTCCGCGCCCGCGCTCCAGCTCCCAATTCCCACGTCGGGTCCAGATGGCAGCGCCAGCCCAGCTCTCCCACCCTTACCTATACATCCGGCATGAATCAAGTGCCGGCATTTTCGCTGTCCCCCCGGAGAAGTAGCGCCCCAGGCAAGCCTGTGCCACTCACTGCTGACCAGCCTCTGGTGCCCCCCCCCCCAACACCGCCACCCCCGCCCCGCGTCCACATCCCCCCGCATCACCAACCCCCCTCCCCGCCCCCATGTTCTCTCCTGTCAAAAGACAAATTGTTCAACAGCCCGCTTTTTTATGAATTCACCCCCCGGTACAGTTCTCTAAAGAGGTTAAGGAAAATCCTTGGCCTGAACCTCTCAACTTTGAGGCACAACTCCGGAAGGCTTTGTTAAAAGTTCACCGTCCAAAAGCAAAGTCCAATATATCAAACCCGCGGAAAGAGGGCATAGCCTACTGCCTTGTTCTATAAAAAATAAAAGAAACAGCAAGATTAAGGGTGGTCTTCACCAGGCCAAAAGTGGTTTTCGGTGCCATTTTTTAAGAGCACATCTTGATGCCGCTCGATGGTGCTGCTGCTGCTATCGCACCCCCCTCCATGTTAACCCATTGTTATAATTGAGGTGTTTGGGCGAACAAAACAATGTGGCTGAGATACGCTTCATCAGAGAACAATTTCTTTTTTCCTCCGCGGTGTCAAAATTACCCAAGGCAGCGCTGATTGTGGCAAAATTAAACTCTGTTTGTGCTCCATTGTCTGATAAATATTTATTTTGTTTCCCGGAGTTGGCAAGGGAATAAGATTTTCACTTAAAATAATGACTTGCAGATGGTTCTGAGGAGTACGCTGACGGAATTACCCAGATGGAAAATTGCATTAGCAAACAAATGACTGGATTTGACAAACAAAGGGGAACCGTCACCTATACAGTCTGTCAAATGTCAGTTTTATCTGGCGCTCGCCCTTGCATCAGTGAGCAGTGCGTCTTGGTTAATCCCACGTTTGAAAAACGGGAAAGGAAATGAGCGGAGCGGGCTGTATGGCAGGCAGCACAACTCCAGATGATGAGCAAAGAGCCTCTCTGTTTTTTTTTCTTGGAGTCTCTCAGCTCCATATTAAAAAAAAAATAAAAAATACAGGAAAAAAAAAACAACAAACCGCCACCGTTCGTTTCCCTAGCCGCACTGAGCTGAGCCGAAGTTCTGCTGCCGGTGGACATTCATTAGCATGCGCGGCTGTCTTCCTTCCTGTCCGCGTGGCGTTTAGATTGGCTGTACCTGCTAACCGCCGCTAACGGCTCCCGCTCTGCTCCCCACAGCAGCAGGTGGAAGGCTGCCAGCTGTCCGCCGCTCGTTGAGCCGCTCTAGTCGCTCCGTGCACGAGCGTCCACCTCTACGCAAACAAGCAGCAGGCCGACGCGTCCGGTCCCGCTCCCTCCCCGAAGCTTTTGCGTGCCCACCGTCACCACCGCCACACGTGGACGGCCTCAGTCAGCTCGACCATTCGGTGTGTCTGTGGCCCCACTGCCTGCATCTGCTCTGTTCTTCTTCCCTGCTTTACAAGAACAGCTGAAGCTGCATGGAGCCATCTGTAAGAAAAGGGGGATGAAAAGAGAGAGAGAGAGGAGGAGGAGAGGAAATCTCAACACAGGCATGCTCCTGTTTGCGTAGGATGCACATGTGCCGTAGTTTACTCGCTCTGATTGCGTTCGTTTAAGCCTGACTTCACTACGGCAGTGGGAGAACGTGGGGGTGTGGGGGGCGTGGGGGGAGGGGGAGCGATGGGGTCTTGGAGCGCTACTGACATACCTCACGGTGCTCAGAAACATCTACCTGACACAGGCATGGCATCCCCGCCACAGGTATGCGGAGCCGGATGCCAAGAGCTCTGGGAGGCGAACAATAGGAGCTTAGAGCCAACCACTCGGCTCTGTTGAAGGGCCCAAACCACAGGCCTCACTCTCCACCTCGTGCCGTCAGATGAATGATGGATGTCAGCTACTGGTGTTTCCTTTTAATGCAGCGGGCGGCTTTTTGTTTTTTTTTGTCTCTCGGTTGTTTTTTTATCGCCTTGTCTGGTAGGCAATGCGATCGCCAGACGTTTCTCCGCGGGCTCTCCCCCCCTGATCTGAATAACTCTGATCCAACTGCTCTGCTCAAGTGTATATCGAGCAGAGGCAGGGACCATCATTAAGTGCCCGCACCGCAAATCTTTTTTAATTATTCCCCCCGCCTTGGCCCTCAATGAGACGCGTCTTCATAGATAATCCGTGTAATTGGACAATGGGCTTTTGCTCATTCAATTATTGACCACTGAATCAGTTAAAACACTGATGTGCAATTTTCTGCCCTTCCACGGACCGACTTGAAGGAGCTCGCGTTGTTGAAGCCACTTTGGAGGAAGCAAGAAGCCGCAACGTCTGGGCGTGCATGTCATTACCCGCACACCCCATTCCTCAACGAGCCGTCGGGCCGCCGCATGATATATAACTACGGCTACTGAGCTACGGCGATGTCAGCTCTGAAAAGGACACAGCCAAAACAAATAAATACATATCATACATATTCAGCGGCGCGGACCCCGAACGCTGCTTTTAGAGCCACTTTTTATCCACTTCACGAGGACGACATGCGGTGTTATGATTGGCCGGCTTCCTAAACCAGCTGTAGCTGTTGTGGGAAGAGTGTCATTTATCCCAATGGGCTTCTACACACTTGGACTCGAGTATGTTAAACAACCACCAATAGCATCAGTCTTTGCAGCTGATGATACTCAATGTTGTTTGGGAATGGCGGACAAACAGCACTTACAGCTGAGAGGAAGGAGCCTAATGTGGCTGAGAGTAGGGAAAGATGCAAGGAATCTGTCAGCGACTTTGAAATATCCAGACACACGTACATGTCTAAACACTTGTATGTCTGGTCTGAGTGGAAAAGTAGGGAAAAGTCTCGTTTAAAAGCAGATCTTTCAGTCCCGTCTATCCTTACACACTGTATGGTTTGAATTGCTGAAACTCTGGCCACTGTGTTGATAATAGCTTTCAACCCTTCAAGCAAGCCAGGCTGCTCTATTAACACATATTTTCTGACATAGATCAGTTCGTTAGAGTTGGTTTTATCGCTATTCTTCGCCTCGAGAATAAACTGAAAATATCAAATAATTGAAATGAACAGACAACATTTTTTTAGCCGACAGCAGCCGTCCTCGCTTTAGAAAACTTGAGAACAGAGGAAGCACTGGAAGAGAATTCCAGTCTTTTGCACATTCTCTGACCTTATCTTGGTGTAGGTGAGGTAACATGTGAGTTATCAAGGCGAGTCTTATTCCACTGACGCTACTAAAAATCCAACGAGAGTCTCACTGGAAGTAGTGAACCAATGTTAATAACCCTCTCTACAAAATTCACACCTCCAGCTAATGCTATTATCATAATTGTTACCAAATATCCTAGTTTTAATTGCCATACGATTAATTTGCTCCAATGAAGGAGTCCCTGGCAGGGGAAAATATCATTTGAAAATGAACAGCTTCCTCTCAAATCATCTCATATAAACACTGATAAATATACTAATATTTTCAGGGGAGGTAATGAAGCATGAAAATGGTTTTAATGTGGTTTGGAGGCAAGTGAAATTATGTACCACAAGAATTACTACAGTCTCTGTTCCCTTTAACGCTTGAGACCCAGGAGTGGATAACAAGGAGCCGGCCTGTATTCTTTGCTGTGCTTTACTGTGTATACATACAAATGTACAAATGAGCACCTGGCATAATACAGAGGATCACCTTGGATCTCATACCCTTTTCCAATAATTGCAGCGTGGTGGTTTTAGCACAAAGCGTTTTAATACAGTACCACACGGCTTAATCCCTCAGAAAGACAAAGGACCAACAGACTAAATAATCGCCGGCATTACCGCCTGAGCCAGCAAAGATGAAATAATAAACCTTATTTAATTAAATCCAGAGACGCTACTGATCTTTTTTTCAAATAAAAGATTTTTTAAAAGTCTCATTAATTTGCCGACGTTAATGCCCACTTGAGAATTATCGATTTGAGCGTTGCAATATGTTAAAATAATGTATCCTGCAACAGTCATCATCCCTGTCTCACCGGCCTCCCTCACACCACCCTGCAATCAACAGATTGTTAGACATGCATTTTCTGGGGCCGTGACAGAGCTTGATATATGGGGTCGAACCGAGCGTTCCTAATCCATCCATTGGCGCAATTTATTATCTTATTATAATTGTATACACAAACATTGTGGTGATTTAGGTGACACAGTGGAAAGATGAAATCCGTTTATATTAAAAGGGTTGTTCACCTCTGAAACACACTGCCGGCAACAGCTCTCAATGACTGCTTTTAACAACATGGTTATTGTTTTATTGATCAAGGTTTTATTACGGATCTGACACCCATGTTATGTGTTAATCGAACCGCATATAATTTTTTGACACATATTTTACGAGATTATGACTGCAATTAATTTAATAACTATTATTTTTCCAGTGATTTCAGTCTTCACAAGGTTTGTGTGTGTGCGTGCGTGTGTGTGTGTGTGTTGGGGGGGGAGACCGGCCCATTCATCTTGGCCGTGTTGTCAGTCAAGGATGTTCTTGCTTGGTACGGTTGGGCCATGACCTGTGTGGGGTGGGGAGGGGGCCGAGGGGAGGGGTGGTGTG
Source organism: Sardina pilchardus (assembly GCF_963854185.1). NCBI lineage: Eukaryota > Metazoa > Chordata > Actinopteri > Clupeiformes > Clupeidae > Sardina > Sardina pilchardus. The sequence goes on along the minus strand of NC_085002.1, from coordinate 10,798,603 downwards.
GGGGATGAGGGGTAAGGTGAAGTTCAGGGGGGGTTAGGATAGGGTGGGGTTGCACAAGTGGCCAATGGAACCAAAGTGGTACTGCGAGCTCCATCGTCTTGCTGCACTCTTTTGTTCGTAGAGGTGATGCCACTATTAGGAGAACCATTCATTGACGTGCGAGGCCTGCTTTCCACACTTAAATGTCCCCATTTTATGGGAAAATTATACAATTGCAGGCTCTGCTCCAAAAGTACTTTGTTAATGCGTCATTTTTCATAGAATGAACATTTAACCTACCTACCAAAGAAAAAAAAAAGTGCAAAAGAAATCCATTAAAATCTCCATGTTCACATTTTCCTCTTAACACTAGGTTTACACACACTAAATCAGAGAGATCCGAGAAGCCCAGGCAGTTAAAAGACTCCATGCCACAGCTATGGCCTGTCCTGTGTAAAGCCTCGATATTCGTCTCTCTCTCTCTCTGTTTTAGTCAATATCTGCATGTCTTTTCATTCATTTCCTCAAACACGCGACACACTCGCATTTGCTGAATGTAGCAGAATTTACCTATCACACAAATTATTAATTAATCATTCATCCCATCCCTCATAATTGAACAAAGATCTGGAATGCTATTAGCTCAGATAATAAGGGGAAAGGCTGCCTCCCGCCCACCTGCGCACATAGGAAGCGTCTCCTAGCTCTCTGGATCTTTGTGGCCTAGTCAGCAAATGTATTCTTTAGCATTGAGGAGTAGTTAAGAACTTATAGGTTTGTCAAACCAATTTAATTCTTTTTTAAATCTTCATAGCAATTATCTCTTTGCATAATCAGTTTCAAGACCTTGGGGGTCTTCTGGGTCTTATAACGTCCCTAAAATAATTGTTCAGCGGCTAATTTGAAGTTGGGAGGAAATTGCTTAATAATCAGATCCCAAAGTCACTATTTTGGAAGAGACTTTTGCGTAAGTTACAGATGGAGAATGTGCTTAATGCTATTACTTGAATAATAATACAAATATATTCACTTATATCAGTGTTGTGTTCTATGAACAGAGTTCCTCAAAATAAAAAAATAAAAAAATGTGGGCTAAAACGGTATTAGTAATTATTGATAAGATCAATATAGATAAAAAGATGCCATGTGCAATTATGTGAATGGCCAATCCAGTGTGAACACAATTGGATGGGTCTCCCTTTGCATCCAAATGTTGCATGATACCTTACTGAACCCACACAGTGGTCCTACAATAACAGGTTAATAAAAGAGGGCATTGGTGCAACATTAATGACAGCGCTTAAAATCCTTTACAATTCATCTAAAGAATCTCTCAGAAACATACTCTCATCATCACTACATGCAATCTGCCCGCAGAAATTGCTGCTTAAGAGGTATCATTTCAAGTCGGCGGAGAGGTTCAGGATTTGTCCCAATTAACCTTGTAATGAGATGTATCAAAGTCTTTATTAATGAAAGTAATGAGAGAGATAAATTGACAATGTGTAAAAACAGTTAAAGCATTTTAATGAGATGGCATGCGCCAGACTCTGAAACGTTCTGCAAATGGTGCAAAGACCCAACTCCTGGACTGTTAATAGCAGTGGGCCACACACAACAAAATGCCATTGTGTTACCTTTGACTCCTGGAGTATGTATGAATCACATACTTATACTTCTCTGCTTGACATGGACAGGGACATTTTCTTCATGAACGCTACTTAGGGAGTGCTAGACAATGTCCACTGCCTTAAACCCAATCATAATCTGTCTTGTGCAATAACAACAAGACAATACTTTACTGAAAATGCCTGATGTCATTTCATAATTGCACTAATGGTAAAAGCCTCGGCTATTTCCAGCACATTCCAATTAGTCATTTTAAACTGCTTCTGAGTGTGTAAAGATCCATTTCAACATATAAGTCACATGATTGCACAGTGCAATCATAGCCACTGATGCTCTCACACCCGGACACACCCCCATCCCCCACCACAACCCCCTCTCTACCCTTTCCCCGAACCCACTGCCATCTCTTTCAGAGCCAAATAAATAATCCTAACAGAAACTCATCTTATGATGATTGTATATTTTTCCAAGAAAATCCTGACATGATGAGAAATGCTCCTCTAATGAGCATGAAGACTCCCTGTATACCTGAGGTGTAAATGTTTGGAAATATGAGCTCTTGACCACACACCTTTAGTCAAGCACTGCTAAACACGCTATCATCAATATAGGGCAATGACGACCCTTCTTAGAATTCAGCAGACATTCATTAAAGATAGCCATTTCTCTCTCTCTCTCTCTCTCTCTCTCTCTCTCTCTCTCTCTCTCTCTCTCTTTGATGGCTAATTAAATAAAGAACAGACAATAATACAGAAAACCCAAAGTGGGACTACAGGATGGAAAAGAACAATAGAAATCACAGAGTTAATAGAAAAAAAAATCTATTTAGCCATTTACTGAGTTGAATAACTTCAAGCGGTTTTCAAGTCCCCTACGGATCATCCTGGCAAGTCCCAGGTGGGACTGTTGCCTTAGGAAAGCCCTGCTTCCTAGGCTATTTAAAGAATTCCCAGGTGACTTAAGTCATATAGCACCAGGCTCCGCCAAAACCAATTTCCCCCCCTCTCTCATATTTCTTTGATATATTTTATATGGTAAGGTCATTTATCCACAGTCTTAATTTGGTAACATGGGCATCTATTTCCATTGTCAATCTGCAATATTTTTTTCTCCCCTCCCTGTCATTTGCTGTGCATATTGGATTGGCGGGCAGGTGAAGGAGGGTAGCCAGGCAGGTGTCCTCAAACATGTTGAAGCCGCCGAAAGAAATTGAATTGCACAGAAGTGCGCAATTAGAATGAAATGGCATTATTGAGCACTTAATGAGTTGAGCTCAAAGACTCCCTGAAGCACATACTGAGACATACTGAGAGAGAGAGAGAGAGAGAGAGAGAGAGAGAGAGAGAGAGAGAGAGAGAGAGAGAGAGAGAGAGAGAGACTATTAAGAGCGAGAGACACAGAATGAGTGAGAGGCCAAAGTGGAACAGCAGAATGGCTTAGAAGGAGCAGGATGAAAACTAAGTGGAACATGTGAACAAATAAAGGACTGCTAATAGATCATTTCAAACTTTTACTCACCAAAAGCAAATCAAGCACAGATGTTGTCAGACAATGATCACTTTTAAGTATTAGTTTTGTAGTTCTCCATTTGAATAAAATCAGTACAGATGAAATATAACCAGCAGAAATATAATACAAGCCTGGGGGTCTGGGTAGACCATGCCAAAACAGCGTTCAGGAATATTGAGAATCTGTCAAAATAAATCATTAAAGAAGTGTAGATGCAGTCTTTAATGACTAAAAACTACACACTGAATCTCCAAAGATGGCTCTATATTTTGTCCAAATACTTGAATCAACATAAACATAACTGTCATGAACAGATATTATGCAGACAAGTGGTGTATGATGGTGACTTGGTCGAACTACATTTAAGGCTGAATAATCTAAGAGAATGCTTTTTCTCTCACTCTCTCTTTCACACACGCACGCACACACACACACACACACACACACACACACACACACACACACACACATACACAGGATAACGAATACATTAGTTGCAGTAGTTTAGGCCATTTTGTATCTACTACATTGTAATTGCATCTCATGTGACTTGTCAATCATTTCAAAGTGTACTAAATGGAAGGGGGTGTCAGTCATCCCCCAGAATGAGAAGCCTAGATCAGAGCCTTTAGGTACGGCACAAAACAATCACCTTTAAAACACAGTCACTCATCTCATCCACCTCTGCTGCGCTGTTCTGACAGTGGAGACAGGACACAGATCACAGGGAAACAAATCCAGCTGTCATCGCATGATGAAGGTAATGTTGCGGCTTCCTTTCAGAGGCCCAGTAGGTGTGTGTGTGTGTGTGTGTGTGTGTGTGTGTGTGTGTGTGTGTGTGTGTGTGTGTGTGTGTGTGTGTGTGTGTGTGTGTGCGTGCGTGCGTGTACACGTGATTTGGTTTACAGGTTGCATCTTTGAAGAAGGCATATGTTATGGTCCGCAAAGACAAACATTCTCTCATCTTAATTTTTCAATTACCAAGCCTCTTGTTCTCCAAACATATGCAAGCACAGCAGGCCTTCTTTTAAAATGCAGCACTGACGTGAGGTCTAATTAGGCGAAACTGGCAGGCTTGTAAACTGGGGAAAGTGAACACTGCTCCACATCAATCTATCTGAGCCCAAACCTCCAAAATAATGGATAATGGAAATATATTAAAGCTCTTCAGATCACCCATTAAATATTTAACTCATTTTGGAATGCCCTGGATAATATCTGAAGTTCCCTGCATGAAAAAAACATTTATGTGACTTAGATTAATCAATAAAGCACAGCTTCCGATTAAAACAAAAAAAAAAAACGGCAAAAAACTTAAACACACTAAACTTTTTGCCACCGTAAACCGGGGATCAGACTCCATGGACAGACGTCATCGGAACGACAGGGTGGGTCGTCTGGATCAATGGGGATGCAGCAATGGGGTGCTGATGGAACTCACAAACGGAGAAAAACATTGCCCGTGTATTTGGTCAAGTTTCGACAGGTACTGTGCATTGTCTTTCAATCTGTTGACAATCTGGCAACCGATGAAATGTCCTTTCGTGGTTAACAAATATTCGCGTTTATGGATGATCACTAACATTTCTCAGAGCCTATAATCGTATTAACTAGGCTATTTATTTAGGGCAAAGTTTTGAATGACAGTGTTGCGTTCATCTGTGAAACTTCCCCTTAGATGACGAACATCTAATCAATATGATTTACTCTCTTATCATTTATTTATTATGCGATTTGTAACAGATGGCAGAGCAAAAACCAAGATCATTCGAGGAAACTGAGCTTGACGTTATAAATTTAGCGCAAGCTGTTACATGTGCGGATGATGATGACGGTGAGTTGCATGTTGATAAGAATTGCCCGACCGCAATTAAAGGTAACTGAAATGTTACCCGTTTTCTGCATAGAGTTCCATTGTTATATTTTCGTTACGAAACACTGCTAGTATCCAATGCCATGGAAAACTCTATTCAAATGTTATTAGGCTACTTGAGAAATTCTATATGATAAACGGCATATCGAACAAAGCTTTCCACTGAGAGGCAGGCTATCCCAGTAGGCTAATGTCTTCACAGAACTGTAAACTTCAGATAACGAGGCCAGCATATCTTGGATGTAGTGTAGTGGGCTAGTGGATGTCTGTTTGTACAGAAAACCCCACTAAAACTACCAAACTATAGCTGCAACATGATCACAGACACCAGCTCTTCATTGATACTGATGATATAGAGTGTTGTGTTTATGTTAATGTTTTATATCAAAATAGTCCCTTGCACATCCTTTGAGCCAGGAAACTGTGCACCATATGGTGGGTTGTATTTATTTAAACTGTGTTGCACTGCAAGAGCTCCACAATGGCTCTTAGACGTCTACATTAAGTGTAATTAATGACTTGAAACCTTGTTGCCAGGAAGTCAACATTGTACTTTGCTCTTATGTAAGCAAGGCATTGCTCTCTGTCAGTTCAATTCTATCATTATTACAAACAGTGCTCCTATATTTTGAAGAAGAAGAGAGGAAAAAAACGCTCTCACTTTTTAACCCTCTTTTCCTAATTATTCAATTGGAAAATTAGCCAATACAGCCTAAAGCCATTTTCATTTTCTCGCTGTGTGTCTCCTTTTGTGTGTGGACTAACAATGCTTATTTCTGTTCAGAAAAATATGTCCCATGAGTTAATTAATCATAAGACATTAAATGTTAAATATAAGGGAAAGAAAGGCATCAGTGAATTATTCATTTGGGATAGGTGGTAGAAAAATAAACAGGATTGCTGTGCCAAAGCAATAATTCATTAATAGTTAGCATTGAAATCTTTCCATGAAAACCAGATATATTATTAAACTCGGTTGGAGTGCTGTGATTAAGGGAGCAGTTCACAGCATGTTGTGCGGTGCTGTACAGCGAAAACTCCACCTGAGGGTGGAGGCTTGGGAGAGGGAAGATTATGAAAAAGTGCCTTTGCCTCCCATAGTTGGGGATGCTTCTGCACCATTGTCATTATTGCCTTTGTCATCAGTCGAGAGTGCTTCGCGATAAATGGTTACGTGGGTCGCCATGTTAACTGTGTCAGTTTTTCGTCTGTATTAGATGTGTGTGTTCGAGGTGTATGTGCATGCATGCATGTGTCTGTGTGTGTAACACTGACACTGTTTGTATTTGTGCATGCATGCATGCATATGCGTGTACACAAGTGTGTGTATGCATGTGTGTGTGTGTGTGTGTGTGTGTGTGTGTGAGTGTGTGTGTGTGTAACACTGACTCCAGTGCATGTCAGATGAATGCTGACCGGTTGTCCCTCTGTGTTGGCCTCTGCCCGTGACAGCGGTGACCAGTAGAGCCCCTGGCCGGCTGCTGCAGCTGAAGCTCAGTCCCATAGCTGAGCACGAGCATGAGCCGAGCCAGGCCCGGCACCACGCCGCATCCGCCGCCACCGCCGCCGCCACCACCTCCACCAGACAACCCACCGACTCCTCGTACTCCCTCTGCTCAGTGGACAAGTACAATAGCAGCAGCCGCCTCTCCTCCACTGCAGAGTCCTACACCACCACCCTACCACCTGACACCGGAGGTTAGTGCCTGAGTTATACCCCTCTCTCTCTCTCTCTCTCTCTCTCTCTCTCTCTCTCTCTCTCTGGGCCGAGCGATCCCCAGTCTGATACCCTCGTAATGGAGATGGCTTGAAGAGGCTGAACGCGTCTGCAATAAAGCAGGCCCACTCAGCTGTGCACGTAGCACACATAGCCATTTTTTTTCCCCCAGCAAGCAGGGGTCGACAGGTCTTTAGTGAAGCCGGGCAGAAAATGGCCTCATCGTCGGCAGACTGCTCGTGCTTGCGTGGAGGCCCTGTCATCTCTCTGCTGTGTGTACATGTGTGTGGGCCCCATTTCGCCGTCTAATTAACAGACTACACAACACGGCAATCAAATAAACGCCGGTGTGGCTGTGTAGCGCGGAGCTCAGGCTATCGTTTTGTGTTCTTCTGAAGCTTCTGGAATGTGAGGAATTTACAGGCTGACACATGATATGTTTTATGTCCATGAGAATGCATTTATGCAGTTTTATCGCATGAATAATTGAAACTTGTACATTATTTAGAATCAGAAACCAGAATAAAAGTCATATTTAAAAGCTGGACACCATACCGGAAATACTTTTAAGTAAATTAAGCAGCCCATCCGATTAAACTTAAATTCTGAGGTTCATGAATTATTAAGGACAAAAAGCACTGAGCTTTGCTGTACATTGTATAATGGCCAACCAGGCTCTCAAAAATAGTATTCCCCCACTGAGCAGAAGATGTTTGAAATCATGCATGTAATTGCGAATGTCCAGTCTTATTTGTGGCATTGGAAGTATTCGTTCTGGACCTTCTGCACGTCCCTCTGTTACTGCTGCCTCTTGCTGTCATTGTCTCAGGCTTATGATCTCACACTGTATTGCACCCCAGAGGCCCAGGGGTTTACAGTAGTAGCCAATGGTGAGAGCATTGGCCCCATGCCCGCGCAGAATGGCAACGCATCCATTTGAAATGCATGTTTTGAAAAAACTTTTAGGGCTGATGGTAATTGATTATGTCTCCGAACAGCTTCCTCACTTGTCTTTCAGTGAGCGAGCGAGAGGGTGATTTCGTAAATTATGCATGTGTAAAGAAATGCCAGGGGAGAGGAGAGGTGGAGGAGGGAGGAGGAGAAGAAGGAGGAGGAGGAGGAGGCTTTTAAAATGTTATAAACAATAAGTGAGGAGAGACCGTGGGCTGTTAAAAGGCACAGACGTTCCGCCCCTGTGAAGTCCAAAAGTGCCACAGGGAGTGTTGATTTAGGTGGAGGTGTGCTTCTCACATAGGCCCAGCTCTAAGACACCTGTGCCTGCTCTGAGGAGATTTACTAACTTCAGGTGCGTGATGTTCATGTCACCAAACCTCTTCTTACACAACATAAAGATTTTCATCAGAACTCAACCAGAATGAGACATACTGTATGTGTCTACAAAGGGTTTCTTTTTTGTTGATACAGTATCTCTAAGTTAAGTTAAGTTTTCATTTGTTTTTCCTGAAACTGTACATTAGTCTGGATGCAAAGGCCCAAATGTATCAGGGTTGTCATGAACACATCTTTCTCTGTCTCTGGTGGTTGCCCATTGCGTGGATGCTCATCGCATCTGAATGACAGGAACACAATGAAGAGTCCTATTGCATGGAGGAAAAATTGCTTTTAGAGACTACACAAAGTACATTCACAATGATTATGGTATGGCATCTTCAAACATCCAACCAAACTGTATGGCAGGAGATTGACCAGAGATGGCAATATGTTTTGTATTTGATGTAAGAGCCCCTAGAGAGCCATCCCCCCCCCCTTTTCATAATGCATACATATGACTGATTAGCTGGAGCTTTAACCGAAATTGCCAAACATATATTTTCTTTACCTAAATCTAGACAGTTTGGGCTTCTAGACCATGAATGCATGAACATATGTACAGGAATACAGCATAGGAAGTCTGTTTCTCCTCAGGAGTGTGAAGTCAGTAAAGAATGTAAAGACAATAAATATTTAGCCATCTAATGGGTACTGGGACCTCTGGCTGTTCGTCTGCTGCCCATCCGCCCCTTTGAAGGCTGGTGCGGCCCAGCGCTGGGCTCGGCTCTGAGAGGAGCCGTTTTGACCATAACTCCCCTGTTTTTTTTATTGGGGCATTAGTGGCATTTAAATGGCCCAGTAAAGGATGGGAAGCATCATGCAGCTCCAATAATTTCCCATCCACAGCAGTTCTGCTCAAGCACCCCCTCATGGGAACATCTGGGCCCTTACATCTGCGCGCTGACAAATTCACACAACACATCATAATCTTAATAAAAAATACACATAACACTTTATTTGTCATTTGAAATGAGCCCATTCGATTTCATAGTCTATGTCATTTACATCTGTGCTGATAATATAGTGAGAGGGAGAGCAATCTGTGTTGTTCTTTTTTTTTTTTTTACTTGCCAAAAACCCACAGAGAACTGTAACTACTCAGTGTTGCATCATCATAGTGGGACATTTTCCCCAAGTGCACGTCAGTATGTTTTGAGGTGAGGTGGATGGCTGTGGTGATTAACGGTAAGTGGATCCCTTCACCTTCACATTTCAAGAGCTCTCCACGCCGAGTCTCCATGACACGCTCCCATTCTCCGAGTCCCTGACTGTCTTCTGATCCCTCTTGACAGATGACTGTGCCGGGGTGGTGCTGGCCTGCCTCTTCTGCCGCTTCTATGACCTGTGCCTCATGCTGCCCGGCTCCTGCGCCCGGGCGGCCCAGCGCCTCTGCCCGTCCTACCAGCACTTCGCCAAGACCCACGAGGGCGGCGGCAGCGGCAGCAACGGCGACTGCACCTGCAAGTGCGACTTCGACTGTGGCCTGTTCGACGCCTGCCACGAGAGCGGGGAGTGCCTGGAGTTGGCCATGGAGATCTCCGAGGTGTGCTACCACTGAGGTGGACAGACATGGCTGCCGTCCTCCAGCAGAGAGCACATACAGACAGCACAGCTCAACCCAGCAGCAGGGGAAAGCATGATGTATTATTCCGAAGCTACATATGACGCTATTACGCACGGATGCAATTACACTGGCTATAAACGAGGGCACCAAGCTAACCTGCTTACCGCTATAATGGGGGAAAGAGCAACTCGAACGTGTTTGTTCCAAGCACAATGAAACTTCAAATGGCTGTGAGTGAATGACGTAATCCCAATATAGTTCAGTGTTATTGCACTGGAAATAACCTGAGTGCGGGCCCTAGCTCTGATACGTGGTCTGAAACTTGACTAGAGGATAATTGTTTGTTTCGCGGCTTGCACAAAAAAACATGGTACTTCAGGCTACCTGATCTCTTTTTTTCCCCTTCTTGCTCCTCTATCTGCACAGCTTGCCTATTTGAGTTCAAGTGTGATTGTTAACATGGGAGCATTCAGAGGTGGCATCTGTAGGACACTTCAGAGGTTGCATCTGTAGGACACTTGTCCTTGTAGAACCCTTCAACCTTTGACCCCTGTTTCACGAGAAAGTGTTCTTCCTCTCAAGTGTACAAGCCCATCAACATTGTGGATCATCCTTCCCATGTGAGATTGGGCCCTTGATGTGTAATGACACCGGTAACATCCCCAAGTCCCATGCATGTGTCGCCCGGGTAAATAAAATCAAACTGGCAATTCAGCATCTGTCTCAAATGGAGGTCAGTCCAAAATGGGGCATTGATACCCATGCACTTCACTCGAGTGTTGCCGTATTGTCTGTGATTGCTAAACATTTGTTTTTCTGCTATCCGACGCGGACACCAACAGAGCAACCTCGCCGAGCAAATAATAGGCTTGCTCCTTGTTTTCAGTGTGTGTGTGTGTGTGTGTGTCTCCTCCAGTAGAGATAGCCGTGCCCTGCGAAAGCTCTTCAGCTGTAGAGCAGACCCCCGAAGTGTGCGCGACGAGCGAATGAAAACCATCTGTATCCTGTGGACAGGCCTCAGCGTCTCACTCGAGCAGAGTTTAAAGGTTCAGAAGTCAGTAAAGCCGCGCACACACACACACACACACACACACCGCAGAGAACACAGTACCGTCCTTATGTTTTATTGCTTCCTCAGAAAAAGGCCTTTCCACGGCCCTCCTAGGCACACACACTCGGCTGCACGGGATGCATTAGAGTCATTGGCCATATTGAGCGGGTGTGGAGGGGGGTGGGGGGGGGGGGGGGGTGTGGCGGGTGCTCAGTTTGCGACCAATTTGCTTATTACTTGCTGGGGCGTAATTACAAACCCAAGCTAATACGACATCATAAAAGCAATTGGGAGCCCTTTGTGGTTTTTAACATAAATTGCATCTGCACAAACAGATGCTTGCTTAAACAGAAAACATCTGCACATCCTAAAAATGTTTGGCCCCCAGTCAAATTACCTGCTGGATATGAGAGCGGCGTGAGCTGTTGGGACTGACTAGGGTTTTTAATTGTACAAATGTTCCGTTTTATCAAGCGCAGGCTCGGAGAAAAGTATTCAGTGAGTCAGCAGAGACAAAAGCAAAGGTCTGTTTGGAGTTTGGAAAGAGATGAAATCAGAGGTCCAGTAGCAGGCCACTTTCTGTCAGATCTTTAATGGCTGTTTAGCGCCAAGGCCTCACGTTAACACAACATTCCTGCTCCCATGCAACATTCTGGCTTGTTTTGTGAGTGTGTGTGTACTGTATGTGTGTGTGAGTGTGTGTGTGTGTGTGTGTGTGTGTGTGTGTGTGTGTGTGTGTGTGAGAGAGAGATCACAAGAATGTGACTTGTTTCCTCTTCGCCAACTCCAATGGAAACTACAGCTTCCTCTTTGTTGTTCGCCTCTCGATCGGCGTCTCGGCGCGAGACGAGCTGCTTCTCGCGATCACGCGTGGCGCTGCTAGCGGCCTCCTGTCAGCGGCCTCTCCATCCAGCGCGTGGCTGCTGCCTCCCCCCCCCCCAGGGGTGGCTGTGTTGGAGAGGTGGAGGGGGGGGGGGGAGAAGAGGGGTGGGCCACCATCAAATATTAACATCATGTGTTTAGAGCCTCTTTTCGAAACAGCGGTTTTGTCAGCATCTTATGTACCGAGCTCCTCAGGAGTGCAGGCCCAGGGAGGAGGCGCGCTCCCCCTGCATGCTGTTGTTCCGTGTCGTTTAGGCATGTTTTTCTAATGGTCTTTCTGTGTTATTATCGGCTACATTTTCACAGTGATTTCTGCGAGGCAGATGGAGCACTCAGCCAACTGTCATGCTTTTGGAGGAGGATGAGGTGGTGTTTTTCATTTCCCACTGAAAACTCGAAACCATTAAAATGTTTTGGCGATGGGAGGGAATGCATGTACTATTTCGGAAAGATATGGTTTATTCTTTCATCATGCATGATTGTGCCCTGTTCCGTCTATTTGTGAGAAACTACTTGAGTGCGAGCTGTAGTTCATATCAACACTAGTTCACAGCAGTTCATCCCCCCCAGACTTCTTCAACCAAGCGTTGTATGTTCTACAACAAAGGAATAGATGTGTTTAGTGAAAGGAGAGGAGCAGAGAATTAATCTTGTGTTCCAGTGCACAATTTAGAAATGTTTATTTTCTGTCTAGTTCGGAAACATGTAACACATCATGTATCATTTATATTTCATGATGTTAAACAGTGAATGCATACAGTTTCAACTTGGGTAAAAACCTGACTTCAGTCTTTTGTGTTTTCGGCTTGTTTATGTGTGCTCTCTGTCAGTAAATGTTGCTCGTCAAAAGGCCTTGACGACTATTGAGAGTTGACCAGCGCATCAAAGAAACATGAATTCCGGCCTTTTCCGAGAGATTTCTAAAACAGCACAATGAACATATCAAATAGATGAGAACTCGGGTAATTTCTAGAGATTTTTGAACAGCACAATGAACATATCACCCGATCTGATTTCTAGAGAGAGTATTCGTTCCTCACACCATGTGGAGGGGTCTAGCCCACAGTGTAGTCTGAGTGAATCTGGGCCATGTGTGTGTGAATGTGTGTCAGAGAGACGAGAGGCAATATCATGGGTGGAGAAAGAGCCTGTGGGCTGGGTCCCAACGGGTGATTCCTAACCAACTTATGGGCTGATTGCAGAGATACCTTTCAATCAACGCCCCATTCCCATCTGGACTGACAGGTGATTTTCTCCCATGTCCAATTAATAACCTCGTTTTTAACAATTAAGGGAGGGGGAGGACGGGAGGGCCCCAGTAGACAGGGGTGTGGGGGTGGGGTCCTCGGGGATAGGTGTCTTAGCAGATGCCTGCTCATAAAACCCACATGGTCATGCCTCCTGCTTATCCTTTAGTTAGCGTGTTATGACCCCAGACCAAACCACGCAGAGCGCTTTTCATTTTCATGCTTCCTGAGCGCCACCCCCTGCTCAACACACACGGGCACACACACACACACACACACACTAACTCTCCCAGGTGTTCCTGATGTTGGGGCCAGGACACCCCCTTGTGAGGGTAAAGCACAAGAGAGAACAAGGCAGGTGTGTGTGTGTGTGTGTGTGTGAGTGTGTGTGAGTGTGTGTGTGATGTGGAAATGTGACATATGGCAGGAGGATGATGGAGTGCATCGAGCTATCTGTCTAACTAATGCCCCTTCCTTGCCCCTCCAACACACACACACATACACACACACAAACACACACATACACACACACACACACACACACACACACACACACACTCACTCACACACACACACACACACACACACACACACACATGCGCGCGCACACACACACACACACACACACACAGATCACCATCCCACCCCCACACACTCCCCACTGTGAAGAGGAAATTAAAGAGCCGTGTTGCAAGAGGAGGAGGAGGTGGAGTAAGGTGATTTAAAGCAGCTCACAGTGGGGGGGTAGAGGTGGAGGAGGGGGGCTGTGTGTGTGTGTGGGGGGGGGGGGGGTGGTTGTGGGAGAGACAGCGTTCACTGGAGTTAATTACTGAATAATGAGGAACAATTTATTGTGGTCTTGTTATAGACATCCAAATGCCCCGTATGTAGGCCCAGTTGGATTTAAAAAAAGAGAAAGAGAAAAGATCTCAGGACCTGAGCCCTTGAGTAGAGAGGGTAGGGGTTGGTGTAGGGGTTGTGGTGGGGTGGGGGGGGGGGGGGGACTGACTTATCTCCTCCAGCCGGACAAGTACATTCTCCAGGCTGACCAGGTGCTTTTAGTGTCGGTCCCTTCCACTGTTTGGAGAATTTATTCGGGGAACTAATGAGAGCTGCATTAGCCGCAGATCGATCTCTCTCGCTCTCTCTCTCTCTCTCTCTCTCCCCTCCTCTCCTCTCCTCTCCACTCTCTCTCCGTCTGTCTCTCTCTCTCTCTTTCCTCTGTCTCTGCCCTCGGTGGAGGAGCGTGCCATAACTCCTCGTCTCCACCTCTCCCTCCACCCCAGTAAATCCTTCTCTCCGCCCGCCTCGGCCCACTCACGTCCGTCAGCGGGCTCTCGCACATGCATCTGTCATATTCAGGCCAGAGGTGGCCACTCAACCCATAAACAATACCTCATTAACTCTCGATGCGGGGCCCTCGTGGAGAGGATTGGCCCTATACTGTATTAATGTCACAATTAGAATTGCCACAGTGGAATCTGATAGTGAGATCACTTTAAAAGACCACATTTGTTTTGGTACAGTTTATGATATTATGAGACTGTTTGCGATAAGGGCTCTTATCATCCAAGCAATGGAATTAGGGTCGGGACTTGAACAGTTATGAACTACATGTTATATATACTGTATATATCAGGTGGTTTCAGTGTGAGGAATTCTGTGAGATGCCTTCCAGACTGTGTGTTGTACCAGGTGTTAAATTAAATCAGATGAAAATTTGATTCATACTTAATTAGCCGTAGTGCGTAGTGTAGATTTCTTACATTGATGTGATGATGTAGCGCTGGGTGAACGTTGATGGGAATCTCTCATATAGAGCTGGAACACATGTTCCTGAGTCACATAGGATTATGTTTCCATTTTTTTTCTTGTGTTTAAGTATACAACCAAATGCCATAGCAACAGCTGTCAACAGAAGACATACATCAAAGGCCAAATATATTGCATGGTGCACTATAGTTCTGTGTCAGAAACTCCACTGTTAGTAGGTCAAAGTGGGAAAAAAACACCTGCAAAGCAGAAAGTAGAAGATAAACACTCCCTCATAAGGTCTCAGTTCCATAATGCAATGTTAATGTTAATATTTTTTTTCTAGTCAAATACGTGACAATTATGTGATACACAATCTTACATTCTTGGTGACATGCAAATTGTATTTCTTTCAGTATTCTGGTTATTTGACTTTTTCAGCATGGTTACAATGACTGTAGATAAGGATACACATTTCATATTTATTTTTTTCTTCTTCCCAGAAACCCACACAAGATATTCGTAACGGATCATTGCAGATCGTTATTAGAAAATACGGTGCAACCATATTTCTTTTCCATTTCACATTTACCTTGTAGATACAAAGCTTAAAAATTTAAACATTGTTCACCCTGAGACACAGAGAGAGAGAGAGAGAGAGAGAGAGACAGAGAGAGAGAAAGAAAGAAATGGAGAGAAAGAAAGAGAGGGGGAAGGGAGGGGGGGTTAAGTAGTCATCAATGCTCCGGCCGTCCCCTCCGCCTGATTCTGCCTTTGAAACGCTTCTGCTAGTCAGCCTGAGTGACACTGGGTTGCATGTTAATGAGCTCCCCCTTCAGCCGTGCATAAATTAAACGATTGGATGTTGGCAATCATGCGAGGTCCAGAGGTGACACTTATTTATAGAATTCCAAATGTAGTTTTATTTACGACACACATCTCTCGCTCGCTCGTGGGACAAGCCACCTGAGCAGGCCAGCACATTAGTTCAGGCCCGCTTTTAATTAACAGACAATGAATCACGCCGGAGCCTCGGCAGCAGAATGGAGTCCCAATTTAATGCCATGGAGCCCCGATTTAATGCCAGGCGCCCGTGTAATGCTGCCGCTGCTTTGATCACCCAGTTGTGCATCTGTGGATTAATTGTGCATTGGCGGGGGCCTGTTAACAGAAGGCTAAATAATAGCAAGGAACACTTAGGTTCACGGTGGCTACGCGATGCACCTTCAGGGGACTGAGGGGAATAAAGAGCTGAGGGCTGAATGAATCAAGAGGTTTTATTGCCGCTGCCTATTAACAGCGTAATTTCCTTGGTTCCCCGTTACGGGCACGTCATTGGGAAGAGAAATTACATTTTATTTTTCTCTTATGATGAAGCCTCGTGACACCGATTCCTGATGACTGTACTGAATGTGGTTGCCACAAACACCATCAAAGCCACAGTTCTGGCCATCTTCTTGCTGGTTTCATGTACACTCAAGTCTCCTGAGGTAGTGTCGGGATTCTTAGCTACCATTTTCTTGTACTGGGGGAGTCTTGTTGATGACTTGTTTACATCTCATAGAATACTGAACAACTTTTTCATTAATTATACAGTAACAGAATACCTCCCAACAGTGTAGTCCCCTGAGGAAGCGTATCAAAGTCATAAGCAGGGAGAGGTACACAGTGTCGGACCCTCTCATTAATCACAGGAAGCATCTGTAATTTTGGTTCAAGTTTCGCTTTTGCTAAACTTTAATTTAAGATTCGAGGGCTGGGTCAGTGCTAAAACGTAATCCCATTAGGGCAGGCTCATTGTTGGAAATGACACATTTTTAGAACTTTGATTTTTCTTTCTTTCTTTTTTCTTTTTTTGCAAAAGGGTATACATAAAAATTGAAGTTAAGGAACACATTCATGGGAGTACAATCATGTGTAAAGCCTACCCACGTAGGAGGAATGGCTTCTTGATGGTTCAAGATAAATGGGGGCTCTTTTTAAGTCAACAACTGGGCCTTCAACTCAAGGCAAGAGAGGCTGTGAGAAGCACCCTTGGGTGGAAGAGGCTTCAGTAATGAGGAACAACACTCCGCAGTAGCATCCTGCGGGTCCCCTCACCCCCTCCATCCCACCCCCACCCCGTATCCCCCCAAGCCCCCCCGCTGTTTGGGATGAGATGGATATTTCTCTTAGATCTCGGCTTATTTGCCTCTATTTATTAGGATAATGAATTTCTAAATGGTGAGCCAAGTCTCAGTGCGCGGCCGCTTCGCACACGCTAATTCCCTGTAACATTTCCTCATCGCCGCTGGGGCCGCGTTGTTATATGAGGGGCGCGGCTCAAACAATACCATCAATATGCTCCGAATGACAATCGGACGTTTCATAGATATTAATGGCAGCGAAAATTGAATCAAAGCCAGCGTGGCGCTATCGAGGTTATGATCGATGCCTTTTCGCCGGGTCCGATTTAATCTGAGGCCTGTAATTTGAGACGAGCAAACAAAACGCGCATGTTAATAGAGGGATGAGAGTAATCCTGAAATGGAGAGCGCTAATGCTGTTGTGTGATTAAAGAAAAGGGCAAAAGAGCACGTCGTTCCGCCATGAGGATTGCGAGCGCCACAAAGCAGGGGCCACGTCATCCTCAAAAACGAGGTCAGACAAACATTGGATTTGAAGACAGCGGGAAAAATGGTGAAGTTATCCGGGTTTTTTCCCACCCTGGTATGGTGTGAGGACCAGTAATCATACTTTACAGTATTCTCAGGATGCCGTCACTGGGACACGGAGGTCCACGGAATCCAAACCAGGATGCGCTGAGCTGATAAATAATAACTGGGAACAATAGGAGGAGGAATGTTGAGATTCACTTAAAAGGTGAATTATTTAGTTTTCCTTCATTGAATAAAGTCCATTTCAATGTGACATGACGGGGGACTGCTCGGTCAGCACAACCCAGCTTCAGCATGTGTGTGTCTGTGTGTGTGTGTGTGTGTACTGTATCAGTGTGAATGTGTCTGTGTGTATTATGTGAGATGGAGTCTGTGTGTATGTGTGCGGGATAGTATGTGTGTGTGTGTGTGTGTGTGTGTGTGCGTGTGTGTGCATATGAGACCGGACCAACTTTTATTAATAAAATAGAGAAAAAAACAGAAATAATAAAAAAAAAAATCAGAAATGCATGAGGTTTACTGTTCAGACACATCAAAAAACGTGCGGAGGAAGAAATTGAAGGGAACGAAAAGGCTCAAAGGGCTCTCTCCTCTGGAATTTACATCAATAATGCACAGCTCTGTGTCCAGCAGCTGACTTTATTTACATACAATAACGGCAACACAATACAGGTGCCGCAGATGCCTGCTCCCCTCCATTATTGATGGCCAACACATCTCTCTATATACGGACGCACATGGCTGCCACACGATGCTGAGCGGTGTAAGTCAGCAGGTGAGCATGATCCAAACAAACGGCGCAACCTGCTCGCCATCAATAACCCATGAGTTCACAAACAGGGCGTAAACAAGGCCTCGTCTCGCAGGCCACGGACGGACGGATGGATGGATGGATGGATGAGGGGGGGATGCTGTTGCCGTGAGTGACGCTTCACCTCGGAGAGACCTGTGTCCGTGCCTGCTAGGCTGAACCCTCCTGGCACATCCCTTGCGCAAAATAAACCCCCCCCCCCTCTCTCCGCACGCACACATACACACACACACATACACATGCGCATGCACACAGAAAATTAAATTAAATGTACTTGAAGGAGCATTAGGAAATAAATTAAACAGCCTTGACGGCCACTTCTATCCCCTGGGCTTGAGCAACTAGGGTTTATCAATAATTGCTCATTTAAACATGCATATAATTAAAACGTTCCTATTATTCCCAAGTTTGAATCAAGGTCCCACAAATGTCAACCACTCTACAGTTTGGAAAAGGTTACGTGGCATCTGCGAGTGTCCCATATTTTTCCAATTTGTTCCAATTAAAGTGGAGTTGTTTAACTTTGAAGGACAAGTCTCACACCAGAATGCTAACACACAAGGGGCGACGTTTCTTCCATCTCCCCTCAGTCGCCTGCTGCCGCCTCTACAAACAAGCTGACAGTAAAGTCAACAGAGTCGAAATCTATGCACGTTAAAGTTATTTGCTTATAATTACCTACAATGTATTATTCAAGCTGACATCATATAAGGGCACTAAAATACATTCATGGTTTTGTCCTGAAGTGTATTATTTCACTTATATCACAGCCCAAATGACAGTGAAGGAGATTAAAATAGCTAGTTTTTTTGGTTAACCCTGCAGTTGGTTCCCCGGTGCCGTATGTAGGTGTGTTGATGTATTCTGCTCTGCCGCCATGAGGGCTCAGCAGCTTTGTGCTTTCACGGCCTCCACTGTAAAAGTGTTGCATGCGAGCAGGGGGCCCGGTGTCCACATTAATCAAAGTTCATTTCAAGTGTGAGTGTGAGTTTGTGAGTGTGTGAGTGTGTGTGTGTGTGTGTGTGTGCGGGCACAAGTGCCTTTTCGGGGCTGAAGAACTGTTTAGCACAACACTCCTGCTGCCCACACTCCGTGAGGTAATTGCGGCACAAGGAGGTTGTGAATAATGCATTCAAGATCACTTACACCTCATGAAGCATGCCATAGGGTTGAAGAGAGATCACCGTTTTTTTTTTTTTTGCTGCCGAAAGATGAAGATTTCGCTCGTTCGCCCACACTTTCGAGGGAAAACAAGACCTTCAGAGAGGGGGCTCCGCTCCAGTTTAGAGCAATACAAACATCATCATAACACCAAAACAGCACTGAGGCACTGACAGCACAAATGGGATTTGAATGAACCACTTACTGCTCCACACTCTCCACATAATGTCTACTTTTAAAAAGTAGCTCTGCCACACCGGAAAACACAACTCCATTATTTTGGGTCACTGTGTCAATTAACCATCCGATGCTCGTTTATTCACTAAAATGACAGGACTGCAATGAATATCTTCGAGAGAGCAATAAATCTTAGCTATTGTTATCAGTGTTGAGAAAATAACGTCATCTCTCCTCACTTGTGAGGACTTGGTAGGTTTTCAGCCCGTCGTCTGTGTTATGTCTTATGTACGGCCGTGTGCGTGCCTTTCCACTCTTGGATATTTAATTGCTGATGTAAGATTGTATGAGATTATTACATATTGACTGCAGTCCCCGATACCCATTGCAGATTATTGTAATGATATGCTTGATGACTCTCCGCTCGTTTAAGTTCCCCAGGAGGGGAGGCAGCAAATCATCTCCAGACTGCCCCTCTGTGGCCATTTGATAAAACAGCAGGGAACAAAAAAAAAAATACATCAGCCCCATCCTATCCAAACAGTCTCCTCTTCCTCGTGAGAAATGGCTTCACTCAAGTCCTAGCTTCAACAGATCAGCCCCATTCAGAGGGTTAGTTTATTTCCCCAGACTGATTTGTTAGTAAATTAGACTGTTTATCTGAGAGCAGAAAGTGACAAAAAATAAAAAACGAAAACAGTTATTGAACACGCACAGGCCTTGGTTGTTGTCGTGATGGACTTTGGAATGCATCGCGCTTGATTAGGCACCGGATATTTCCTGATTGGTCTTGGCTCTAAATGGAAGCCTCTACTTGGCTTTCATGATTGGCCTATCCTAATTATGTAAATAGATCCCCCCCCTCTCTCTTGGTGTCAGTACTGTAAATGAATTGTGTATGCTCACACGCCTAACCGCCATCCCATTGCATTAGTAATGGCCCTAATTGGCCACTCCTTGGGAATAATTGCGTTGACCAAGGTCAAGTTCTTTGCCCGTCTTTCTCTCAAGTATTGTTTTTCCGCATATAAACACGATGATGACTGCACACACAGAGTGGCTTCAGAAGCCACAGAGAACAATCCCCAGATACTGCTCTCACATCTGAATCCCAAATACGTATCAGTTAAAAACAAAATGGCACTTGCTTTCAAACACAGTCTTACAAAACAATTAAGTAACCAGTGCTGTATATTCACACACAATTCTATAGAAGCTACTGTGTACAACAACTTGGTATTTGAAGACCAAGCAGAAAACCTGAATATGCGTCCTGAGGGTTTCTGTATTTTCCTATTATGATGTTAGAGTGTGTATCAACTAAACTGAACAGTACAGAACTGAACCACACAGCAGACAACACACTGTTTAGTTCCCCTTATTTTCCAGCTCATTCGTACTCCTCAGGTCCAGTAATTGCAGCGGTGGACAGTAACGTTAGAAGTCATATGTGAAATATCAAGTGGGCTTCCACGTCATCTCCAGAACAGGATATTTTCACTGGACTTCAACAGCACACGAAAACATGGCACATATTTCAAAGCTTAATTCCTTTCAGTATGACACAGCTGTTCCACTTGAATAACTCATAAAATTTGCGCAGGCTATTTATGATATTTTATGTGGTTTGGAGTTTGGAAAGTCACGTCATCCAAATTATTGGTGTGATACGCCATGTCTTTGTCTTCAAGTAAGCTGCACTGAATACTGAATCTTAGACATAGAGATACAAAAAAAAACACTAAAAGGTACATTGAATTGGTAGTGTACATTAAAGGCTTTCAGTCGTGTGATGCTTGAGGTTTAGCCTGTTGAACGGAAAATCTCCTTGTTGAATAAAGCGGCATAACAAAAACAAGTCCCGGAACATTTATTTCAAAGATCCCGTTTATTTCAAAGATCTGTGTCGGTCCAAAGACACCAGACAAAACGCCACAGGAAACAATGACAAGTGGTCAAGACACGCCACAGGCTCAACAAATGGTCCCTTTGGAGGTAAATCATCAGAGGTAGTATAGGAAAACTACTGTGTGCAGGGAGGGAGCACATGGCCTTGTATGAGGACAACCTTGAGTGCCACCTCTGAATGCATTTGTTTGTTGTCCTTGGATACAGTTAACTGGCCATACTGTAACAGTCCCTTGAGGCTGGTGAAGGTGTGTTGCTCTCTCGCTCCCTCTCTCTCTCTCCCTCTCCCTCTCCCTCTCCCTCTCCCTCTCCCTCTCCCTCTCCCTCTCCTCTCCCTCTCTCTCTCTCTCTCTCTCTCTCTCTCTCTCTCTCTCTCTCTCTCTCTCTCTCTCTCTCTCTCTCTCTCTCTCTCTCTCTCTCTCTCTCTCTCTCTCTCTCTCTCTCTCTCTCTCTCTCTCTCTCTCTCTCTCCTCTCTCCCTCCTCTCTCTCTCTCTCTCTCTCTCTCTCTCTCTCTCTCTCTCTCTCTCTCTCTCTCTCTCTCTCTCTCTCTCTCTCTCTCTCTCTCTCTCTCTCTCTCTCTCTCTCTCTCTCTCTCTCTCTCTCTCTGATGGGCTCGAGAGAACAAAGGCAAAGTTTCTCTACCACAGACTTTGCCCACCCTCTATGACTAAGTTATGCCCTGTCATGTAGTCGGAGGCATCAGATGCCAAGTAGACCACTGCAGCTTGCAGGTCTGTCACATGAGCCAGTCGTCCAGCCGGGATATCTGACAGCCAGCGCTGCACCAGGGGCTTCAGACACTCCGAATGGATGAGAGGGGTGTCAACAATCCCCCTGGAAGGAGAGACAGGGAGGGAGAAAAAGAGAGAGAGAGAGAGAGAGGAGGGTGTGTTGGAGGGGGACAAGGAGCGATGAAAGTGAGAGTACGGGTTGTGGGGGGGGGAGGAGGGGTAGAAAACAGGAGGGGGTAGGGTTGAGGGGTAGGGGGAAAAAAAACAAAACAAGATGAGCCAGGCACATCAGACATCACAGGCAGAGTGACAGCCACGATTCGCAGCAGCCACCACTTGGGTGACGAAAATAAAGCCAATTATCCGCGCGCGCGAGGGCGAGCCCCGGTGTATCGGAGCGGCCTTCTGATAATGTTTACGGCGGCGCTCCCCGAGCTTAATGACCCGCCCCCTGCCCCGTTACCGGCACCACCGCGCGCGTGTAGGATCCTCGCCGCAATTTGAGTGCAGCGGCTCAAACGGGCACACGGGCAAATCTCCATCAGTGTCCTCCCTCGGTCCAGCATGCTGATGCTTTGGATAACATTAGCCTGCTGGCCTGGGAGTACACCATAAATGCCTCCGCTTGCTCCCGAGACAGAGACAGCCAGCGAGACACCTCCAGACATGATCCTTTTCAACAGTAATGACAGCAATCACTCAAATAAAAACCATCCTCCCCCCTTACACACACACACACACACACAGCTCACATGCAATCCGCTCGCAATTGTTACAAATGTATTTACACGAGGACGTCTAATGAGAAATTCCTGCCGACATTCTCTCGACAATCAGCATGACAGTGACTAAAAGCCGAACATCCATCTCCCCCTGTTTAGCCAGGTCTCAATGTATTCCGCTACCTTGCTACAAATTCCGCCATTCCGATAAATTAGCGCTTCCGAGGAGCATGTGACACCTTGGTTAACACATTCCACCTCAATTATATTTCTCTTCAGCACCCTGTTATCTGGAACCCTTCCTGGCAATCAGAGGTGCCGTTTTCCCTCAGCCAATTTTCTAGATAATGTGGCTTATCACCATGGCGGCTAAAGTTGCCAATGAAATCAGGCGGCAGTCAACCTCACACACACTAATTGTGTCCCCCCTTTTTTATGCATATTTACCCACTGTCACTTCAAAGAAATCAGTGGCCCATTGAGACGGCTCTCTGATAGTGGGTGGGGGAGCAGGGGGATGGGTGTGTGTGAGGTGGGGGGTTGCTTCTCTTTGCAAATTAAAATTAGCAAACAAGCCGGCGATAAATAAAAATGAGGGGCCGACTACGGCGAGCGTGCCTTTGTTCCCGCCGCCGCCGCCGCCCGACGATGCCGACGGAGAGGGCCCCCAGCTCCTGCAGCCGGACGGATTTGCTCGGGGATCGCCGGGGCTCAGACACGCATCTCCTCCTCTCCTCCTCCTCCTCCTCCTCCTCTTCCTGCTCCTGCTCTTTTTCCTCTAGTCTAGTCTCCTCGCAAGAGCTTCACACACAAATACGCACAAACAACGGGCCCCCATTGTTGTGGCGACACCTCCGGTTCAAGAGGCTAATTTGATTCCCTAATTGAATATAACAATTAAAAGGGAGGAAAAAGCCTGTTTTGCTTGACTCGCCCCACCAGCAGTCATCAAATTAAGCACTAAAGTATTGTCTGCAGCCCTTAAATGAGTGCCTCCATCTCCGATGTGTCCCCCAGTCCATGCTCGTCTGACAAGGCGCTTCTCTTTGTCCCTTCTTCTCCTCCATTCATCACAGCTTTGCAAAAGCCAGCCAAATAATAATAAAGGAGGATTAAAACAAATTGCTTGTTTGCCGTGAAAAATAAATGGCCGGCCTTAGCTGCCCAGAGGACCTGAAAGGCTGGCAGCAACACTAAGGGTTTTTGTCTACACATGAATGCGTTTGTGCGGCCCAGATTTCCTTAGCTGTCGGCCCGATCAATCAGGGGGGGAATTGATCAAGTAGCATAGCTGCTAACTGCGTTTCATGAAGTCATATGTCTGAGGTACGTTATTCCAAGCTAGTGCTTACCTAATACAGAGCCATGTAGAATGTCTGTCAACATCAGTTCATTTCCATTGAGGGAGTTTGCTTAATTTAATGTCAGACGGAGGCAGAGCACACCACATGCTTGGCCTCACAGTGCAGTGAAAGCTACCAGACTTTTATGATGTGACTCAGTGACTCGGAGGATTCAAAATAGTTATTTTTAACACTAATGACATGTTTATTATTGCGGTATACTGTGTTACAAGTCGCTTTGGATAAAATCATCTTTTAAGTTAACATCAACATAAACATAACGCGACCAAAAGTTCTAAACAAACTGTGCTGAATGGCTAAAATCGCAGGAGGGCAAGATGTATTTCTGCATGCAGGAGGGTATAATCAATGAACTCATTGACTACTGACCAAGTGATTGGTCGTTTTCAGTTCCAAAACTCCCACAATCCGGAAACTGGCATGGAAAAGCACTGCTATCTTTTTCCACAATCTCTTATGGGAGTGTGGCCACTCTGTTCCTATCTGACCTACAGTATGAGACTGCGCTAAGTCTGTGCTGGTGGTGAGTGTAATGTAATGTGTGAAACTTACGGAGAGATGCAGTTGACTCGGACCCCTCGGTCAACCCACTCGGTGCCCAGGGTCTGTGTGAGCTTCACCACGCCCACCTTGGACGCGTTGTAGGCCAGCTGCTTCTGAGGGTGAGGGACTGCAGGGGGGCAGGCAAGACAAATCGAAGTGAGCGAAGGAACCGCATTTTCCATCCTGTCTGGCCGCATAATGCATTCCTGTCTGCCGTCGCATCACTTCCTCATAGCATTTTGAATAGACAAAACAAAGGAGCCACTTCTCAGCTCACACAGACTCTTTACATCACATCAGCCCTATGGCTAACTTTGAAAGATTTGACTTGAAAGATTTTTCTCACGAGCTATCACTTTATGCGTTTTCCATACAAAGGAATGGGCTCTGTCTGTGTACGAGGACGTTGGCGAGGTGCGTTTGACTTGCTTCGCTGCCACCAGCGCTTCTGTCATAACTCAACGCTCAGACCTGAACCGAAAGCGACGGGGAGATGGGCTCCTCATTAGCTTTCCCGGGACCCTGTAGATGAGGCGATGTAAAATTAATTACTCTGGATGTTCGCTTGTGCGCGGCGGCCGCTAACAAAGGCAACACGCCATTTGTTTGCCTTGACCATCACAGATGCTGCGCGCTGCGTGCGATGCGGGGGGAGAGGGCCTCATTTCCCGCCCGTTGATTAATCATCCCGAGCTGGGGCTCCAAGTTACATACAACTTTAGTAGTTAACCTCGTCACCCGGTGATCTCACTGCCAAATAGCCCGGGCCGCGAGCGCGCGATGATAAATATGACACAGCTGCGCCGAGCGGCAGCGGCTGGTCCTGCCGAGAGGAGAGGCTCTGGCTCCACGCTGCCCAGGCCCTCATTTGTTTAGAGATGTGGGGGGGAGCGGGGGGTGGGGAGCCGCTGATCAGCTGGAGGAAGAAAAACCGCTGAGGAAGGTGATGATGATGATGATGATGGTGATGATGATGATGATGGTGATGTTGGTGAGGTATATGGTGAAGATGGGGAAAAGAGGGAGCCGCCACTGAGTGACCTGGAGTGGGCTGTATCTGAGGAGGAGACAAGCCTCAGGCTTACAAACAGAGACAGGCTTGAAATCCTCCTTATCAGGTGTGTGTGTGTGTATGTGTGTGTGTGTGAAAGAGGGTGTATGTGTGTGTGTGTGTGTGTGTGTGTGTGTGTGTGTGTGTGTGTATGCCTGAGACCGCATCTAAACCAGCCCGGCAGCCGTAATCCGTGTTGAAGACCTGATGATACCAGCTGCGTTGCGTAGTTCAAAACTGCCTTTATCCATCAAATAAAGCCCCCTTGATGTTCTCCTCTTCCGCCAGCGCCAAGTCCCCGGAGAGGAGCGCAGGCAAGAGAGCTCAAGAGCCTCCTAAAGCCCTCTTTAACATCCAGCCAGCTATTTATTCCTCTTTTTAAGGGCAGGCAAACAAGCAGTGTAGCCAACAAGGCTCTGATTATTTAAGTGTAGATACAGGCCAGTGCCATCAAGGGGTTTTTTCATCATTGTAAGGCAGCTTTGATCTGACGTTTGACATTTGGTTCTAACCTCCCCAAACATGGGAGGCAGAATCTGTGGGATTTTCTTCCTTCTTCTGAGCGCGGCATGGCGGCCCACTAACAACCATCTCCCATCCACTACCACAGCCGCATCAGACACCGCTTTGTTTTAACGTTTCTGAATTGCTAATAATGTCATATTTCATCTCAGCAGGAGACCAGGTAGCACACCTGCATTCTCACGAGATAGAGAGGGTGGGGGGGGGGGGGGGGGGATAAAGGGGTAACAAAAATAATAAAATAAATAAATATTATTCAGCAGATGGACTAGACACTGTCATTGTGCATTTTAATAGGCCTCAGTGTCACCATTTCTGTACCCAGTCTGGCTACAACAAGCCCCATCTGATTATACATTATGACAATGTAATAACAGATGTCCAGACCAATAAAGCCTATTCCTATAGGACTGTTTGTAATGCGAGTAATTGATCACTTCGCTCGCTCTGTACACGCCGGCCCTCAATTTGCCAGCATGCTCCTGTTTTACAGATTGCCCCCACGGTTGGGATTCCGGCCCATATGGTAGGCAAGTTTATTGGCTACTTGACTGTACAGCTGATGAAGTGCCGCGGGTCTCCTGGAGGAACCTGTTGGAGGAATTATGGAGTGCCACAAATAGCTCTCCCCTTTACAACAACGCAGTGTTTTGCTTGTAAAAAATGAGCTAACAACAACGAGAAAAAAAAGAAGAAAAAAAAAACAGAAAAGAAAAAAGAGAGTCGAGGAGGGAGAAAATATGAGTCGTCCACGCGGCACGCTAAAGCATAAAAAAAAAGGGCTGGTGGGAGTGGGACAAGTGGGGCCAAGTGGGGACTCTGTTTACTCAGCCTCGTTACGAGGCCCGGCGTCGGAGGCCCAGGAGGCCCTGCTGGACTCATCGGGCTTCATGACGAGGCTGAGAGGGCACCGCCAGAGACACCACGTAGGAAATAATACTATACAGTACATACTGACAGATGGGGGGAAAACGCAATGGCATAAACGCCTCCTAACACAATGGCACAGACATAGACGTATCGGGGATGGGGGGGAAGGTGTTTGAATTTAAATAATAATAATAATGAAAATAATAATAATAATAATAATAATGAGTTTATTTTTAGCACCTTTCATACAGTCTGCAGCTCAAAGTGCTTTACATGTAACACAATGTATCATGTACCACAATAACACACCCCTCTTCCTTGCTGTGGCTGTTTATGATTCAATCAGCAACATAAGGTTTTATCTCCACTGAGGTCATTGTGGGTTCAGAGATTATAACTCCAAGGCATAGAGTAGTGTATCTGCATAATAATACACAGGACACTCCACTAGAGTTAGGATCAGGGAGAATATTGTCAATACAAACCAAACCTACACCTGTGTTTAATGATTGTGCTTCACCACTCCACGACTCCGCCAATGTCTGTCTAAGCATTCTGTTGGACATGTGTTAAAATAATGTGTTTGGCAGATGGCCTGAAGTTTACTTTGCTCTAAGCCAAATCAGCCCAAATGACCCTTTTATTACAGTTTTCAGCAGTTTTGAAACCCAGTATTGACCGGTCTGCCTGAACACTTCCAACAGACCTCTAACCTTCATTCTTTCACATCCTGTTCTCCTCTCTTAAGAAAAGAGGGGGGGGGGGGGGAAGAGCAAACGAGTACAAGAGAGCTTTTGACTCACCTATTAGGCTGGCCATGGAGGCTGTGTTTATGATCTTCCCATAGCCCTGCTTCAGCATAACCCGACCTGCAGCCTACGGCACAGGGAGACACGCTTTCAAACACGCCTCAGTATCAACTCGCTTTCTAACCAAACAACTGCACAGGAAGAGCGAGGCAGAATAAACATGGCAAAGAGACAGCCTCCCTCCATATTGAATGTCACATCATAATTGTATAATGTTTATATGAACACACCTCTCTCTTCTCCCTCTGCTTATGTATGCAATCATTTTGGCTTTACATTCCTGGATGAATAGCAAACCCCGTGTAATAACAGCTATGATACAGTTTGATTTTTCTCTCGGTTTCAAACACCTATCAAGGTTCTCTCTCTCGCCATGCCAAAAGTTCAAGCTGTACAGTTAGGACTGGAGTTGTCTCACACAGAAAAACATCAGGTTTGTGAGGAAAAAGCCAAAACCACCCTGTCAGGGTTGCCAGAGGTTCAGACAAAGAGATGAAAAATGTACAGTCAGTGGTGCAGAGAAAGCGCCTGGCAGCATCACCTACCTGGCAACACATGAAAGTTCCCCTCAGGTTGACACTGAATGTTTTGTCCCACTCCTCAAGGCTGGTCTCTTCGCTGGCCGAATTCATGTTGATGCCAGCGTTATTGCATGCTATGTGGACTGTCGCCCACTTGGCCACAACGGCGTCCACCATTTTCTGAACATCCTCTGGTTTGCTGATGTCTGCAGTCAAGGCCATACTTGTGATCCCTGATTGTGTTGAAAAAGGAAAAAACAATAACATAACTTTGACAAATAACATACAATGAACTTTTAAGGACTTGTTGACATCCATGCAGGTCACATTTCTAAAATTGATGACATTTTTCTTATTACCTAGTTTATATCAACATTGCTACCCAACAATCTAACATCCACTAAGAAATGCCCTCTAACAAACTGTAACCTAATGCTATGGCGCCCTCTGCTGGTAACAGCAAATAAGTACATTTACAATTACCATTGCACTCACACTTTGATGCATCTCCCTGAGCATTCTTCAGCTATTCAAGTCGCTACAGCTTAATTTATTTAGCCATGGGAGTATTGAATTTCCCACAGTGCTTATTCAAATGGATGAGCTGAGCGTCATTATGTATGCCATTGCCATTGTGATACAGTTGCAATTCTCACATCAAGAAATGATGTGGCTGATATTTGTACAGAGGAAAATGTCTAATGTGGCTCCAATGACACTGATGCAGTGAGTAACGGACTGAATGGAAAACCTATTGGAATAAAAGTGCTGTCTTCAAAACATAGTTTTAAAACCACATTTTTAGCTAATTATGAGTAAATGGTACTCTATCATTGTTGACCCGATCATTACTGATCTGCCACTGTAATAGCATCGGTTTGCACACAACACAACTTTAGTACAGCTTGTACGAATGCTGAATAAAATGTACAGCACTTTGAAGGAAAATGATTTTCTTTATGTGCAGCTGTTCTAGACAGGTGGTATGGTGCTGCACAAAATGAGTAATCTTTGAAAGACACCATTTCACTATAACTAGAAAGCAAAGGAAAGGCACATATTACAACTGAGAAATGACATCAAATGCACTATGGTTTACAGTTACACTTGGCCAGGATAGCTCCCTCTGCTGGCGAAAATACCCAGTAACTGGAGTCAATCCCTCAATATCATGCAGAGATGTTGTGAAAGCCTGGCTCTGATGCCTGTCTTTCACATCAACAGATATCATGTGGCTTGTCTGTCTTTACATTATTATTATAAAACAAAAGAGAATGTCTGTACACTGGATTAGCTCCCAATCTTTTAACATCAACACATTGCCATTGTTTTTAATGAAAGTTTGGGAGTTACTCCGGTGTGCGGACGTTCTCTATTGTTTTACCTCTGTGTAATTGGTCCTGCTCCTGGCCTAAAGATACGCAGGATCTGAACGCAACCACTCTTCCAACCACTGTCTTTACGGTGTTACCTTTAAGTGTAAGCTCCTCTGCTACGGCCTCTGCTTTCCCCTGGTCTATATCCACAATGGCGACTTTGGCCCCGGCCTCCCCCAGGGCATGAGCGAAGGCCCTGCCGATGCCCTGCCCTGCCCCTGTCACGTACGCCACCTTCCCGTCCAAGCGCAGTCGATCCAGGATTGGCTTCCCTCTCAAGCCCCGGAAAACATCATCATCGGTTATCCTATTCTGTTATAGGCACAAAAGCTACTTAGACATTTTGGTCTTGAGTATCAGAACTCATGGATGACAATTATGGGCATGTTAAAAATATTTGTTTTACCCAGAGATCAAAAACAAAATCCAGAACGATTAGACAATGGTGGCAAGTGATTTCTTCGAACTCAATATGAGGTTCTGATCTTACCATTGTGCATGTAGCTAGTGAGGGGGGAAGTCTGCGTACGATGGTTATGCCATCTCTTAGAGGAATCATCACCTACAGTAGAACAATAACACAGGATATCCCCATGGTCACAAAATAAATCAGAACAGCTTGATTTTCAAGGTGCTGCAGATTGTTGATCTTTTTTAAGTAGGTTTTTTTTGGTGATCCCACTAGTTGCCCAGGTTGTAAAGAATAGTTTTGTAGGTCTGACAACCATATTTACAGTTCAACATTCCAGAATGTATATAGTCCCTAGCCAAACAAAGGTTAGCAAGCTACCTGGTATAGGTATTATCCTTCAACCAGTTAAAAGCAAGCAATTTAGGATATACTGTACTGTACTATGAAATAAGAATTTTGAAAACTGGTCCACCTGCTCCACACGTGGATCTTTGGAGACAAACTCGTTAAAGTCCCGTAGGGCCAGGCCGTTTTCATCTTCTGTGCCTTGCAGGTACACTCGTCCTTTGTACAGAGAGTTATCCACGCATATCACACCATCAACGCGGAGCAGGTTGTTGTCTAGGAGGAACTTGTAGTAATTGATATAGTTGCCTTTGTCAGCATCTATGAATACCATGTCAAACTGATCACCAGCTTCTGCCAACTCCTACAATATTGAAAAGAAAATCAGAACACGTCATTGCAGTTGAAATATCAGTTACAAAAGGAAGCTTACGCAAGCAACGTACGTATACCAGTTATGTGACATATACAGACAGTAGAAGAATCTCATTAAAACTCACCTTCAGGCTATCCATTGCAGACCCTATTTTCACACTAATCTTCTTGCCATGTGGGGACTTGTCAAAAATGGGCTGGACAAATTCCTTCAGGTAAGCCTCAAGTTCACAGGCAATTAATCTACCATCTTCTGGCAGGGCCTCCGCCATGGACAGGGCTCCATAGCCAGTGAACATCCCGATCTCCAGGATTCTCTTCGCTTTGCACATGTGCACAAGCATCTTCAACACCTGGCCTGTCAGACATGCATTAAAATCATCTACTGAAAGGCTTCTCTTCAAAGGGCACAAGCCTTAAGTTGTGTTTTTAATATATATAATTTTTTGTTTTCCATTTTTACAATTACATTACTACTGTAATGTTCATAATTCTATATGTTGCCCTTGCCCAAAAGCATATGCTAAATACTCTATACCGTATTTACTGTATTTGGGTTAAGAACATGGGTTAAGAGACCCCGTTATGTGATGCAAGCAAGGCTGGGTTTTTTTATCTAACACTAATAAAGTTGTGCTTTTGCACACCTCCTTGGGACAGGTGCATCGGAGAAGGACCACCAATATTGAAGTAGAAAGCTCCCGCACACTGTCTTCACTTACAACTGTAGCTTTTTATTGCATTGTTTCAGTCAGATGACCATCATAAGGCGATTCATCTGACTGAAACAATGCAATAAAAAGCTACAATTGCAAATGAAGACAGCGTGCGGGAGCTTTCTACTTCGTTGGATATCTGACACTGATGAAAGACACAGGTATGAAAACTACAGGTTTCAGTCACACGTTTCTGGCTCACCTTCCACGTGTCCCGTGATGCATTCTTTTGGAAGACGGAACATAGTTTTCCCCTCCTTGTATGCTTGGTCCCAGTCATGACACACCGTCTTCCTGCACACAAGAACACAATCAATCAATCAATCAAATTTTATTTATATAGCACATTTCATATGGCATACATAGACTCAATGTGCAAAGCTCATCATTCACTGCTACTGTAAGTGTCCTCATTAGATGCCTAGAAGCAATGATGGTGTACTGTAGGTCAAAGGTTTCCAACCTGTTTTGGAAGGTGACCCTGTTTTGATGTTACAAAACGTCTGTGACCCCCATATTTCACAACATCTCTGTTGTAACACCGAAGGTGGTGTCTTGGTGGATTTTCCGCAAATGTCCTACCAAGCTAATTTGTTTGGCTATCTTTGTGCGTGTGGTTGTTTCACTACTTTGTTTGGAATGTCGTTCAAGTATATCAAGTCAGTCCATTATCTCACACGGGCTCAAGATTAAGTTTATCTTTATTTAGCCAGATTGTAATAAAGGATCCAATTACATGGGATATTTAATATTTTTTTATTTAATGCATGTATTTTAATGCAACGTACTGGTCAATTGTAAGATCCTATCTGGGAAACGATGGTGTAGGTGTAAGTGCGTAGGCCTACATTAGATGTAGCTGTGAGTTATTATGTTATATATTATGAATGTACAGTGCTTATATTACAGTCATCAATTGTGTACAAACAAATAGCATGTTTTCATGTATTTATTTTGGGGGACCATGCATAAGTGTAGGCATAAATATTGATATTTGATGCATTGTACCAGAGTTAGGCTCACCACGCATAGATGCCGACATGAGCGCTCGGACATGGTCACCTGCCCATGAACAAACATGAGCGCACAAAAAATCTTATTTTATCAATTAAACAAGAAATGGGTTTTATTGGGTGGCGTCAACAAATATTGAACTGAATCATAGTCCACACACACACAAGCAGCAAAAGGGTTGTCCTGGAAACAATGGAATCTAATGCACTGCAGTCATGTCGGTGTCTTTGTTCAGGGACCTTTGGGCTAATTTACATCTGTAGTCCTCTGGCAGGGCACAATTAGACAGTCAATAGACACCAGACAACAACAAACAAATGACTAGACAGACAGATGATACAAATCAATCACATAAAGATATGGTAATACACACACACACAAAAAAAAAATTCAGTCAACTTGCCAATATTCAAGATGAGACAGGATTGATAAAGCCATTTTACAGGTGTGTATAAAACCATGTCATCGTTGTGCCATCATAGGAGAAAGAGAAGATCACTCACTTATAGAGGTCAGACAGGGGCTCACTTTCCTGGCAGGTCATCTTTTCCAGGTAGCTATCTAAGCCACTGGCGATGTCCAGTGCCTTCTGTAGGTTATTCCTCAGCTCCTCAGGGACATTGGTATTACCGTCAGCAATGTCCTTGGCTTTGGACAGATACTCCACAATGAACTCCAGGGGAGTATCAGAAACTGGAGACGAAAATCAATAAAAAAAAATATGTATGTATGTCAATTCATTAAAAAACAATGTGTATGCATATCTACTGTATATTAATCATAACAATAAACTCATGCACTTAATATAAGTTGAAGCATTAGAAGCATAACTCAAGTAGGAAGCAAATTTGTTTTGTATATCTGACTCTAATATGTCAACTGTAAGAGTTTTGAACATAACTTTATTCAATATTCAATTACGATTTTATAATTCCTGCAAATTATTGCTTATATTCCACTATTGATTTAAATCAATGATTTGTCATCAGCATATTAAATCATCACATTTCTGAAAACTTGTAATGGAAATGTAAAAGGAATGTTTTTTTGAGATATGATGATGATACAGTATATCTATATCCATTTATTTATCATTACCGATAATATAGACATAATTGATGGTTCATATTTGCCATTTACCCCTGTGAGATCACATTTATGATCATTCATATGAATGGTTATAATCTTTTGTAAAAAAAAAAAAAATAGGAAATTAAATTTTACATTTTTTATCATTATGTAGGCCTATGCTCATTTCTTAGAACTTATTCAGAACAGGTGCAAGTGTTGAACTGTAACAGTTTTGTAACTTTGTGTGGGAATAGCAGGTGTAGAAAGGCAACATTCCTGTGCACAGACAACTACACTCAGACACACACACACACACACACACACACACACACACACACACACACACACACACACACACACACACACACACACTGAAAACGGGTCTCACAGACCTAAACACCTTACCAGGGTTAAATGCGTTTAGTCATATTTGAGATTTCTAAATACAAAACGTTTTAATTCTATACCAAACATATGAGTATCTAAAAATATATTTTTGGTAGATCTAATGTGGCAAAAAAGGGGGGTGTGTGGATAATGATGCCATTTTTTTGGAAATGCTCTAGCACCTATCAAATTGTGAAACAGCACATCTCTGCGAAAAAAAATGTCATTCATACATTGTTCTGACGTATACTGTACTACCATGAAGAGTGTAGTTAAAGGGGCAGCCTCTCCAATTAGACATTCTCTGAACTGTGGTCTTATAATGTTTGTTCCGAAAGCGCATCAGAGCTACCAGTCAGGATCTTTCAGCGACTGATCTTGGAGGCACACGCAATGTTGGCTGAAAGTCCAACAGACTCGCGTCTACAAAAAAGTCTCAGCTTTCGGTGCCTAACAAATCAATTCATAGACAGTTAACAGACAACACAAGTCGAATATCATTTGTTAGCCATATTAACGTACAAAAAAAACGTCAAAGTCCCTGCGACAGAACAAAGTGAGGACTGAGGACCCACTAGCAGTCCTCATTTCAAAACAGGTGGTCTTGCCAAGCCAAGGCTACAGACCTGTTAGTTTAGACGTACCTTTAGCGGTCTGCATTCTGAAATCTCCGATACAAAAATATGTGCGAAGAAGTTTGCCACTGGGAATGCAAGCACGCAGACTCCGCAGCTCAGCTTTTACGTAGCCTCTGCGTGCCTCTGTCGTGAGCGATCAAAACACGTGACAGACAACTTTGCGTAAAGTCTTCTCCAAAAAAAACGTTGCCAAAGTGTAAAGTTCAGAATCGTTTAACATAGACGCCTGCTATGGTTGTCAGATGAGCACTGTCAGTGGGCACCGTCATATGACGATATATTTTGCACTAGTTAGAGTTAGTTAGCAATGAAAGGCCTTTTTACTCTCTCTTTACGTCGCGCTATTTCTTTTTGCTCTTCCAAAGCACGTCCAATGTGAAAGAATTTGGAATAGAATTGTACCAAACTCATACAACATTCTTGTTGTTTTATTCTGTTCACTTCTAATTCGTATTTCTAGGCTGTTTGTTTTTACAATAAGCTGTTTATTTTCATTTAGTCTGACTGTTTATCGGTGTCATTATTGAGTCGTTTTGGAAAAAACTCAAACGTCTGCTACCATTAGCACAATTAACGTTTATACAACTTAACATTCAATCATTCAATTATTTAGGTTGGACAACGTGTGAGAAAGATTGCGGATGCTTTGAACTTGGCAAACATTGCACACTGTACAAATGTACAGAAGACATCTCATAAGGTGTGAGAATTAGGCCTGAAGGCCTACTTACATCACTGTATGATGACACATTGTGCAACAATTTAGGAATTGACTACATGACGTGGGGGAGAGTTTTGTAAGGTAGGATTTTGTAAGGTACACTACCTGAACGATCGGCTCCTCCCTTGATGGATATATATACTGTACGGCAAACTGAAACAAGCACTCGCTGCAAAATCCTATTATCTGCCTTGTTGTCCCACAAGCTAGTTTTTGGTCATGTCAATTACCACATCCATGGACGAATGTCAAGACCAGTTGCAGCATCGCGAGTCTAAACCTATTCAGTATTATCTAGTACAAGTAAAGGATACATGGACACGAAATAATCGGAAAACGTTGAAGAACAAAAATGAACGATTGTCATCTGCTGAAATGTAAGTTGTCTAAATGCATGAGTAATGAAGTTGGTGTGTCCCTTACAGAAAATCACTGCAATACTACAGTTGCAAAACTGCAGTTTTGCAGACATTATTTGCTACATTATTTGTACAGTAGCCTACGAACGATGGATGAATGAGTTATTCGGTGCATCGTAGAATAATTGAATAGTGAACAAGTGTCCACGCTACCATGTGTTCTCTTAAAAAATGGGCGTACACCATTGGTAGGCTGTTACCCTAATTATGAATTAATAACAACCTCCATAATATTGTTTGTCTGACTAAAGGATGAATGAATGAATAACAACCTCCATAATATAACACAATTCAAATATTGACCACTTCTTGAGGTATGCTTTTATCAGTGAACTAGTTTTGGTATCACAATTTATTTTGATTGTAGGCTATATGATTGCATGTGTGTGATATATAGGCCTAGACTAAACAATCTGGATCATGTGCCAATGTATGTGTTTCTGAGCTGAAAACGTTTCACTGCCAGACATTCGTTGCCAAAAGACACTGGTGAACATGTTGGCAGGCTTCTGTTATGGCAGTGCCAGTTAAAAGTCTGGATGGTGTTTACAAGGTGTTGCATGTGTTGAGTCTTGACTGTTATAGTTAACTGGCAAATTGTTGCATATCGCCGCTTGAAATTAAGAGATGCATAATTATTAGACTGATTCTGATTCTTTGAAAAATGCAATACAATACCTGCAATGCTTCGGATTCGGATAATTGTACCATGATACAGGATTTTTTTCTTTCTCTTGCACAGACATGAGTGCACTGAAGAAAAGGGGACTACCTGGACGGTGGTCAGTCCCATTGTTTTCACCTATCAGGTAACAGAGACCCCAAACCTGTTGGATCCCAGCAATGATGCCCTTCTGACAGGCCACATCAGAGATCCCCATCAGCTGCAGATCCTGCAGAACAACCCCAGGCCCCTCAAGCGCTTCGTGGTCATGGACGAGACCGTGTTCAAGCTCTACGGCTCCCAGGTCACCGACTACTTTGAGAGCCGCAATGTCCTGCACAGGATCCTTGCGTTGCCCACCACAGAAGAAAACAAGTCAATGGAGATGGTTATTATGATCCTCAATGAGGTCCACAAGTTTGGCATCGACCGGCGCACAGAGCCGATCATCGCCATCGGTGGCGGTGTGTGTCTTGATATTGTGGGACTTGCTGCTTCCCTGTACAGGAGACGCACTCCTTACATTAGAGTACCAACCACTCTCCTCTCTTACATTGATGCCAGCGTGGGGGCCAAGACTGGGGTCAACTTTGCCAACTGTAAAAACAAGCTTGGCGCGTACATCCCCCCTGCTGCCGCATTGTTGGACAGGTCCTTTCTTCAGACATTACCACGAAGGCAAATCTCAAATGGGCTGGCTGAAATGCTCAAGGTAAAGGATTTATTTACCAACAAGAAAGATCACTTGCTTGCTGCTTAGAACTGAAATATGTAATATGTTTTTTTTTGTTGCTAAAACAGACTGTAAAAAACAAATAGAAATGTATAGATTCACATTGAGAAATGTCATTTTGCAGCAGTCTTTAGATCAGCCAAACTCAGTTCCATGCAATAAGAATTGTGCAGTTGAGCAGGATTGGTGTGCTATAACTGCCCTCATTTCTTCATCCTGTAGATGGCGCTGATGAAGCACAGGGGGCTGTTTGAGCTGCTGGAGAAGCACGGCCAATACCTGCTCGACTCCAGGTTTCAGTCTAGCCCCGGGGACTCTACCCCAGTAGCTGCGATCACCACTAAGGTGGCCATTTTGACCATGCTGGAGGAGCTGGCGCCCAACCTCTGGGAGGACAACCTGGACAGACTAGTGGATTTCGGTCACCTCATAAGTCCGGAGCTTGAGATGGTGAGGGCCACATGAGATCGACAGCTCTGTTTCTTAGATAGCAAAACGGTTGATACCTTACAAAACCAAAAGACACCCTTGGCCCTTTGTCAGTGGAAGATTGGAGTTATAAATCTTTTAAGAGTAAGAGGTAACAAGTCTCAGCAGGGACTGACCCAGTTGACTTCTTCAGAATATGTGTGTGTGTGTGTGTGTGTGTGTGTGTGTGTGTGTGTGTGTGTGTGTGTGTGTGTGTGTGTGTGTGTGTGTGTGTGTGTGTGTGTGTGTGTGTGTGTGTGTGTGTGTGTGTGTGTGTGTGTGTGTGTGACAGGGCCTCAGGGAAATACACTAAATAGTTACATTCATTTTCACACCATTTATGTCATAAGCTGTGCGCTTTGACAGACAGGCAGGCAAGCGCAGCGAACCCAGTGGCACCTAACCCTTTTTTCCCATTCTCTGCAGAAAGTGCTTCCAGCGCTGTTGCACGGGGAGGCGGTGAATGTCGACATGGCCTTCATGGTGTACGTGGCCCATGAGCGAGGCCTGCTGACGGAGGACGAGAAGCTGCGGATCGTCAACTGCATGCTGGCGCTGGAGCTGCCCGTGTGGCACCGGGACTTCACCCTGGCCCTGGTGCAGCGGGCGCTGGGCGAACGCCTCAAGCATTCGGGAGGACTGACGAGGATGCCTTTGCCCACCGGTCTTGGCTGTGCAGGTATGGAAGAGCCTAAAATCACAGCAGCAGCATGCTGCCGTTTCAGTTCACATGTGCATAGTGGTTAAGTTTCAAAATGAGGTTGGTTGAGTTAATTAGCTCCTTATGTGGAATTCATTTTGTTTTGATGGCACTTTAAATCAATTCAATTCCATTCAGTTTAATTTAGGGAACCTTGATCTTGAAGTTGACCGTTTGTCTTTCCTCAACAGAAATCTTCAATGACACAGATGATGACACGCTGTGCCATGCCTACGAAAGGTGGTGTGATGAGTTGGGATCGGGCCTTATCTAGCGATATGCCGAGTTAATGTTTGACCTCCTGTTTACCCTGTATTGATCAATTCTGTTTGAACAACATGAACATTTGTTACAAAACGGGATCATTGTTATGTTGTATTGCCACGTGTGAGAAGGTATTCCTAAAAAGCACATAAACAAACCACACAGACCATGCAAGAACAATACTGTATTTTATCAGCTGTATTTTAAATCGCATTGTAGATATGTTACACATGTTCATTCTCTTTTACATTAATGTAATGTTTGTTTCAAACTGAAGTGCATTTTCAAGATGGAAAGATGGTGGAAGATGTGTCTTTCATTGAGGTGGAGGGTTTTTTTTTGTTGGCACCTCCCTTCCCTCGCAATAGGTTTTGCATTCCCTTGCAATCGTTTTCCATTCCCTTGGAAGCTTCCGAGGGAAGGCAAGACATATGGCAAGAGAACACAAAACTATTGCACAGGAATGCAAAATATCAAGGGAAATATCAAGGGAGCACAACTGTTGCAACCGTCCTGCCTCATACTCAAATCTCCGATCTTGACCTTTCAGAAGGTCAGTAGATGAGAAACGTAAATAACTGTAAAAAACTGGTGTCAGTCAGAGAAATCGAATGTCTGTTGATTTTATGTTATTACATTGGTCTCATATGCTTCAATAATCAACATTTTGTCAAATGTGCTTTAGACTTTGTTTTATTATTATTTGAGACAACATTGTTGTATTATTATCCATAGTTGTTGGAGTAACAGTGTTTCTTGAACTTTTTCAAATAAAACTCAACCAATTCAATTGGAGGGCCAATATTGTGTGTCTTCTTCACGAAGGTTTTCTATCACCACCAGTGTTTGGAAGGTCACTTTTAAAATGTATTCCTCTACAGATTACAGAATATAATATATGCCCCAAAATGTATTTTGTAACATATTCCCATAGACTACTCAAAGTGAGTAGCATACTTTTTAATACTTTGAATTACATCTGCATTGTATGATATTAGCAGTGTGGATATTTGGTGAGTACACTGTAAACAAAAACTCTATAGGCAGCCCAGGCATTGACAACTGGAAACAAGCAAACTGGGGGCAGCCTGTCCCCTAAAGAAAATATATTATGTGTGTGTAGCCATAGAATCTTGATATAGAAGAAAACCATATCATCCACTCCATGATTAATAACAATTACAATTACAGATTTCATGAGTCATCATGATTTATTTTGAAAATGCTCAGTGAACCACTGTGGTGGAACATTTTTAGCGATTTTATAGAGCAACCAAGAGCCGTGGTGAAGTAGACAAGGTAAACCCAGCCTGATCTGTCACCGATTGGATTTCGCCTTACAGCTCAGGCTGGAGACTGGCACATTTATCTCTCCTGCTTCCTGTCCACGTTTGCTGGAACCAATCACAAACTAGCTTATCAGGCATACCTGGATCGTTGGTCTGATTGGTTGAAGGACTATCCAAATGTGTACAGTCATTTGATATATTTCTATACCCATTGATCATGCCTTTTGTGCAGTAGAAATACAGCGCAGACTCCCCAGACTAATGTTCAATCTTAAAGATGGACCTTAGCCTGATGATAGCCAGGCTAATGGAGAGGTGAAGCACTGCTATGAAAGGACTGGCTACAAAAAACAATCAATACATGAGTCAGTGCTTCTAAGCTTAATGGATATCCTGTTAAGATACTGCTTCAGGTAACCACTTTTCCAATTCTTGGGATTTAGCCTATATTTCCAAAGAAACTGTCAAAACGTTGAGATACAGTATCTGCTAATCTTCATCTGATAATATTTACTAGCAAAAAACATGGGTGGGCCACTAGGATTTTGCTCAGTTACCACTTTGTTTACAGTAACAGTCCAACCGCACTTTGCTTAGAAAGTTGTAATTAAAAATGTAATGAGCAGTCAGAAAATAAAGAGGATCTGCAGACAGTCTGGTCTTTACAAATTTTACTATAATAGCACGATGTGTGCTTGATTGCCAAAATCATTAGAGGAGATATTCTTCATACAGTCTTTACATTTTTAAAAAAGATCATATCTACATGGTTACAGCTAAATAAAAAGAATACAGTTATGTTGTCATCCTTCCAGGGTTTTGGAAGGTTTTGAAACATATGAATGAATCAATAAGAGCAAATTCATGTAATCAAATCAGTAGTTAACTGCACACAGCATTACCCGCAAGTTGTAAAATGCACTCGCATTTCAATACAACTACACTGTAAACATGTAGTACAAGTTCGTATTGGCACACATCCTTTCCTGAACATTTATACACAAATCATTTCTATATTGGTAACATACAATATAAACTCTATGAAAAACTATCAACTTCACGATCCCAATGAAATATACATTTTCAATGCAACCTTTAACATATCATTTACCAAAATAACAAAAATATAAAAATCTGTTCTACGAATGAGAGCCTTCCAGTGCATGTCTTATCACCAGTAAACTGGTCTTGTCGTTCGGCGCCTCTCTCTGTTGAGATATGAGGTGACCTTAGGGGTGAGTTAAAATTCTTTGAACAGAAGCAAATGTTTGTAGTGAGCATACAATATGTTTTACTCTGAAACAGTTACATTTTAACGTTTCTGTGTAAACATTTTGGATTATTCATTTTGAACTTTAACCTTTCATCCATGTCCATGAATGTTTTTGGAGGGCCTCCTCAAACCATTTGTGAGTGTTTACAAATGAACTTCTTGCAAATAAATGTAAAACAGTTTGCAAATGTCCATGTTGCTAAACATTTGCCTTTGATTTTTAAACACACACAGGCTGCTTGGTCTAGTGTGTGTGTGTGTGTGTGTGTGTGTGTGTGAGGGAGGGTTTTTTTTTTAACCCCCGCTAACACCCGTGCCCGTTCTCATTCTCCTCCATGCTGGTGCTGCTACGGCGACTGCTGCTGCTGTTGGACGCCCCGGGGGAGATGGAGGACAGCAGGGGGTCACTGGAGGTCACCGACGACAGGCCGTTGTCCATGAAAATGTCCTCCAGCTTGCCCGAGACCCTGGGCGGACTGCCGTAGGCCTCCGAGTCGTCGTCCACGTCGCAGTGGC
The DNA here is from genome assembly GCF_963854185.1 of Sardina pilchardus. Classification (NCBI taxonomy): domain Eukaryota; kingdom Metazoa; phylum Chordata; class Actinopteri; order Clupeiformes; family Clupeidae; genus Sardina; species Sardina pilchardus. The sequence continues at coordinate 10,756,839 of NC_085002.1, read as the reverse complement.
TGTCGCTGTAGCTGATGGTGCCGTTGTTCAGGTCCAGGGTGGTGGGCCGGGACAGGTCGGGAGAGGAGTGCGGCTGGGTGGCGTAGAGGTTGGCCGCGGCGCAGTCGTCCAGGCCGGGCTCCTGCTTGATGGCGCGCGCCACCAGCTCGGAGGAGCAGAGGGTGGAGGAGGCCACCACGGGCAGACCGTGGGCCCGAGCCTGCATCTCCAGCTCCTTTATGGGGGCAGGCACACACACACACACACACACACACACACACACACAGACAATATACAGTTAATCTCAATCTCAGTCTCGATCGCTTAGAGTTTGCAGCTCTCTGAATATGGAAATCACACACACTGACACACACACACACACACACACATACACTGATACACACACACACACACACAGAGAGACACACAAACACACAATACACAGCTAAAAGTTTCATTCATTCCGATTGGGGAGATCAGAACCCACACAAACAGACACATTTAACAAAAGTGTGTGTGCACCTGGATGCGCAGCATGAGGTGTCGGTTGGCGTGCTCCAGCCTCTTCTGTCTGGCCTCCAGCTCCTTTGCTCGCTGCTGCTCACGCTGAAGCTTCCGGATGTAGTCCACGGAAGCCTTCAAAATGGTGCCTTTGTTCCATCTCATGTCACTGTCAGCAGCAGTTAAAAAACAATGATCTCTGTGTCAGGATCAATACGGAGGAAAGCAAACTAGGAAGTTATCATTAAGATAAAGAAAGTCGTTTAGAGATTCATTGTATTTATTTGGTTTGTTAGGGACCATGTTTACTTTTAAACATAAATGTCATGCATTTTTATTCCACATGAATACAGATCTATGGATTTTTGTCTTTGGTAATTATTGAGCATTGCAGGGTACTTACGGATCATTTGACTTGGGGATTAAAGTTCCCAGTTCTTTGATGCGATCATTGATGTTGAACCTTCTCCTTCGTTCAACTAAAGAGAAAATACAATGAATGATTTAAATGTTTATTTAATTGTTCACAATTGCATGCTTATTATTGACTGGTGTGGCTGTCAGACATACTTAAATTGTGGTTATCCTTCTTTTGTCTCTCCTTGGCAAGAGCCCTGACTTCAGCTTCTGAAAGTAAGACAGCATTGAGTCACTGACTAAGCAAAATTAGATGCATTAATGCAAAGTCCCAAAGTTTAAAACAAACCAATTTTGTGTTTTAGAGGTTGCTATGTGTTCTCAACACGTGGAGACAGTCACACAAGTCTTGGAGAATAGAGTCAATTGTTTAGTATTTCGTGAGGCACAAGGCCAATAAAAAAAATCATGTGAAACCTCTCATGAAGTTGAATGCCAAGCCACACTTGACTTTTATTTGAACTTTTCAATTTGGGGCACATTATGGTTTCTACATTAAAAGATCCATATTATGTGCAATTCAAATATGCCAAATCCTGATCCCCCCATCCTTTTAAAGACCCTTGTCTCAAAACTGTCATATGATTTTAGTGTTCCTTGAGTACTCTTGTTTATGATTTTGTGTGTGTGAGAGAGAGAGAGTGTGTGTGTGTGTGTGTGTGTGTGTGTGTGTGTGTATGCGTGTGTGTGTGTGTGTGTGTGTGTGTGTGTGTGTGTGTGTGTGTGTGTGTGTGTGTGTGTGTGTAGCCATTTGAGTATGTGTACATACAGTATTTATGGAGATAGAAGGGTAGGCTGGACGGGTAAAAACAATGGGCAAAATGGTGACATACCTACTGGAAACCCCTCCTGCCTCTGAAAGCTTTCAAACTTGCCACAGGATCCAGGTTTGTCCAGGATGTGCATCATTCCTGGAGCAGGCGTCACTATTTAGTACAATATTATATTTCATTTTAATTCATAGTGACCTATATTGTGCACATCAAATTGTACACAATATGATGACATACAGTAAAATGCATAGAGAACTGAAGATGTATCCTTATGATACATTAATCCTATACATTATATTTGCAAGAGGTAATGGGATCTGACTGTGCGAGAGTGTTCAGCCATCCACAACAGATTGCAAATATTCTTACCCTAACAGGGTCACCGTACAGTACATCAGAACCCAAAGCACTGCTTGCCTTAATCTCTTTATTTGGATTGTGCAGGCCGCAAATGTATCCTTAAATGTGTAAAGTTTGCTCTTTAACGGCTTTCCGCGAAAATCTGCTTTCAGCAGTGAGGAGAAGAGTAACCCATTCATTCAACAACCCTATAGGCTGGTCTGTTCTCAGATGCTAACGCAACGATCTTGAGAGGCTTAAAAAGGTGGGGAGATGGGCTTACCAGAGAATTCCCTTTTGACGTTAGGTAGACTGGCAGGGCAGGTGCCACTGATGGCCACTCCGGGTGGAGGAATGGCATGGTTGTTATACATGTCCATGAGGTTAGCAGACACCGGAATCTGGTGAAAGACAAGGCATCTCACATCAGGCCTCAAATGAATGAAAATAAAAGAACTATATTTAATAAATGAAAATGTGCTCTCTCTGGTATTACAAGAAAAGGTCAACTGAGGGTACCGTATTGGTCATCTGAAGACCGGCATCCATAAGGCCAAGGATGTCATCATTATAGCTTGACTCCAGGCTAATAATGTCTTCAATTACATCGTCCATCTGTCAAGGCAATTAATGCATCACAATGTTGAAATTCAACTTTTTTTTTTTTGGCTGCAAACCACGAAAAAAGGGTCACAGTATGTAGCTGAAACATTAGGGCTATTTATATACCCCTAGGCAATAGCCAAGAGTACAGATATACAACTTATAGGCTGCCGCTGAAGACTACTCATGTACAGTTTATAGGCTTCAGCTGTTAGCGTCTACACAACCTTTGCACTGTTGGGGCAGTGAATAAATCTACGGGTTTGGGTTTAGTTCACGGCATGTCTAGTCTATATTTAGACAAATGTAAATAAATGCCCCAAATCACCCTGAAGAAGAGTCAAGATGCATAGTGTTGTACTGTAGTCCAGATTCACTAGAGATCTGTGGTTTAATCAGAACTTTGCCATGATCTAGATTCTGTAATCATCACATTGATCCTTTTAGTTGTGTGTGTTCGAGGATGTGTTCAGTGTCACTCTGACCTGTTCAATTGTGCTATCAGACAGTCTGCCCTGAAGCAAACATCGGCCTAAATGTCGGTCTGATCTGACCGTGATATACAGATACAGTATATTCTCATTTTTCTCATTTTCTCATATTTGAGTCCGCCATATTTTGTCTTGTGCCAACTTTGTCTTTTGAGTGTTTGTCTGTGTTGTTTTTATTATTTGTTGTTTTTTGTTTAATGTCTGTCTTTGTATGTCTTGTGCCAAGGGTACGCTGGCTAGTACGCCGCTCCGTACGACATTATCTTTATGTAGCGATTTGTTATTCATTAAATTTGTTTGTTTGTCTTGGTGTCACACTTGGTGGGCATGCTGGTGACTACGCTGCTCCGTCTAGCCTCTGTTGTCTTATGTACCCTATGTTTCTTGTTTGTCTGATTGTTTGTTTTTACAGCACTTTGGTCAACTGTGGTTGTTTTTTTAAAGTGCTATACAAATAAATTGACATTGACATTGACATTCTAATTCTAGAAAAAGACCATGGGGAGTGAATGGAAAAAGTGAAGTAAACACTTTTCCATAATATTGCCCAATCATGGAGAAAACATGCTCTTATATCTCTCTTTGGTACTCATTGGAGTGGGTGTGCTGAGGCCATCTGGGTTAATGCACTACCCAGCAATTGCTGAATGAACCCTCTCTCAAAGAACCCTGTTGCTCAGTTCTTTCTTCAGAGTGAGCACCAAGAAGTATGCATTAGAAATCCTTATTCTAACATTACAGTAGTTTATATCTATGACATTGTAGAGTTGCATTACTGTCTAAAAACTGATACTGGTATGTTGACTTGAAAATTGCATGCGGTATGGTCAACCAATTGACATACACTGTGCTCTTGTAAGGCAGCATTGAAATCTAATCAATAAGACTCAATAAGTTACACATTATAGATGCTGTAAGTTACACATGTTTACCAAACTTGCTATCAATTCCTTGGTAAGACAATAGCATAGAATGAGATCAACATACTGTATGTTGATTTTGCAATGACAGTAGAATACTCCAATTATGCGGGTTGTGGAAGAATGGCAATTTGATGTTCAATGGCATTAATTGCAGTAATTCATAATTGTTTTAACAAAGCAACTGTTTCCATCAGCTTGTCTGTCATCAGGGAAGGCTACTAACCAGACCAAAACAAACGTGATAACAGGAAACACTGTGAAGGCATAAACTGAAACGTGGACTTAGTCGGTCTCACCGACAGAATCATTTCATGACGTTAGCGATATGGTATCTGTGTGTCTACCCTATATCCCTCACACAGTTTGAGTGTTAAGTTAAATCATCAGAAATGTTTAATGGCAGTAGTGGTATTCTCTGTGTCTAACCTATCTCCTTAAGTCATCTGCATGTTTGTCCTTACCTCCTTCTCGCAGTTGGAGTTTAAGGTGAGGAGGGCCATGGGGCTGTTGGGAGCGCTGGTGCCTGGGCCCGGGGGCATCCCGTGCTCCGGGGTCTGGCTGGCGCAAGCTGGGCCGCTGCCGTTCGGCCCTCCGAGCTTGGCACCCAGAGTGGAGCTGAGGTACTGCTTCACCTGCTGCCGCTGAGACTGCTGGAGGTGGTACTTGGTCGGGCTCTCAAGATGGCTTTGAACCTGGACAGGAAAACACAACCACCATGTTATATCTCAGTGTTCCAAACGAGACAAACGTAAGAATCTTATGAAGCTGTTTTCTGACAGATCATAGCCACATGTATGGTTATGTTCAAATGGAAACCTGGCTCATTTGATCTTTCATCTGATCTTCTTTCTAAGCATCTAAAAGTATCTTAAGACATTTCATCAAGGGTGAAACATTTTCATTGCCTGCTTTGAACTCTAAAATTCACTAACGTTACATGCCTTCAGCAAATAAAATCAGGGAGCCTGAATTACAATTCAGAATTCCAGAACTCATGCACTGTCCAAACTGTAATAGATATAACTGTACCAAACACACAGCCACAAAGGCCACCACTGCTCACCTGGTAATGACTGTACTCAAGCATTTCCAGCATTCTGTCAGAGAGATGTGTCTATTACTCAGAGCATTAAGTGTTCAGCAGATATTCCCTTTATGAGGTCTTCTATTAGGTGGATTCCTTGTGGACTGCAGAGCTTGCATGTACAATCAAGAGACAAGCCGTGGCCAGTTGAACTTATAAGGCACAGGCGTGGAGAACAGGCTAATTAGTTATGCATATTAGGGGCCAGAAGGAGAGATCATTCTCCTCATGTTGTGTTTTTCTACCCAAACGATGAATTTATGTCTTTATGGAGTCCATTTGACGTCAGCTCTTTTGCTGCACAAAGGGAGCTTTCACTGATGGGCAAGTTGTCCGCATACAGCGACTGGCTCAAGGCTACCTAACGTTTCATCTTTAGTTCCACTCATCCAGCATAAAACATTATTTGTTCTGAGTGTCCGGAGAATAATAACGGCAACTGTTGGTCTAAAAACAAGAGCGTGTATGACAGAGTAAACTTAGAAATGGGGGAAGTTCACAAAAAGAATCAAATGAATGTGAGTGTTAGTAAAAACTTATCTCAGGCAAAGCAGCAAGATGATCTGGCAGGATTATTTTGAGTGTGCTATGCAACGTTTGTTTAACTGTGGCCGCAATAACAGTGGACGACGTACATACATCCCACACTATCACAGAAGTTGGCCATCCGCAGATTCCAAAATCTGTTCGGCTGGTTTTAGGGCAAAGACATTAAAGCTTTTCATTCAGATATTCATTCTGCAATAACATAGGATTGTGTCTCTTGAATAGGATATGCAGAAGACTTCCAAATGGACCATGCATGCATCACAACTTCAGCAAGATCAGTACAATCAGCAGCGTTTTTGCAATCTACCTTGTGCTTCTGAACATACCCTGAACGTACTCCTGAACATACCCACCTATGGGAAATGCCAAAATGATTAATGATTAACCAAGCTCACAGACAGAGAGGAGACGCTATGTTGCTGAACTGTTTCAACTTTAGCAGAAAGAGGAATCCCTCAGGGAAGCAATAGCATTAAGCATTGTGAACTCTCCCCGATGATGCTATCAGAAGGTCAAAATTCCTTGTTCACACTATGAAATCAAAATCATTTTTGAAGTATTTGTTAGGTATGATGTGTTAATAAGCATAGAGGCGGTAGTAGGCTACTGCATACAACTGAAGAAATCCATGTTTCATGTTCTTTTCAGTTCAACAAACAAACTTGCCACTTTGCTACAATGTGTGTATTAACTGACTGAACTAAATATCTAAAGAGCTACTTGTGCAGATATAGCTCATAACAGAACACTTTTCCAGTCTGTTAACCTGGTTGTGAAATCAGATTAACTGCTTAGTTGTGCTAATTGCTCACCAACCACAATTATACGGAAAACTACTGGTTCATTGGCAACACCGAACGTGCAATGGATGACACATGTACTGTAGTGAGCAGACACAAAATCAGCTCAATGGCCTGCTATGTGAGAGTAAAGCGGAGTGTTCCTTGATAAGGATCAGGGAGACTCATCGCTACATTACTGCTTTTTACCATTCATTCATCCTGCAAAGGAGGCGCCCAAGCCTATGAGGTCTAATATCCATCCAGGACAACTATTATGGCAAGCCATTTTTCCATTTAATCAGTAGGGTTGCAGTTATTTTAATGATGGGCAAAGTATGATGTCTAACTAATGCTATAATTTGCTAACTGGGCAAAATCAGTGTCTCATTTAACACCACAAGCAAGATCCAAAGAGCAAACAATGGTGAGTCAACTCAACAGCTGTAGTTCGTGTGAGGTGTCGTGTGCCTCCCAACATATGGGATCATGTGTCAGTGATGATGTCATCAACGTGCGCTAAATGTGTATGGAGGAGCATACCACTTTAGAAAGTCAAAAACACTGGTCAAAACATGCTCAGTTTCAAAGTATGCCCCACTTCTGAGGTATACCATCAGGACTAAGAGTTTATACAAACAAAAGAAATGTAATGTTCATCCTCCTCAAAGTATTTTTTACCCCACTTGTAAATTTCAGTTTATCACCCTTTTGGGAAGTAGGCTACACGGGGTGTAACCAGGAGCAATATCCCAGAGGGGCTATGACCTTGTGACAGACGATGTTTAGACGAACATGCGTAATAAAACGTTTGACTTCCTTAAGGAAGGAAACAATGAACTAATTCATTGCTAGACATGAATCAGACAAAGTGAGGTGATTTTTTTTTTTTTGGAGCATATCCATATTTCCATCTCTATTCCATCTCTCTCCACCTCAAGCTGGTGTGTGGTAAGTGTTCTGGTGCAGAAAGGCTGCCGTGCATTAGATAGGTACACATTGGTGGTGGTTAGTGAGGTTGCCACTTCACCGTGAAACACTTTGGGTGTCTCAATTTGTTGTTTTATATCTCCAGCCCACAAACTATTCAAACACTTGAAGTGGGCTTTTATCCACATTCTTTATCTTAATTCATTAGGCTGGGGATTTTATTGGTGACTTACAAATGTCATCTAATTGCAGGGCTAGATTCACTGGAGTGACTCACGGTTAAGTTTCCAGGGCACAATGGTCAAAGCTAGCCATATTCACAGTGTTTACACACTGCCAGACAGTCAAATCATCCCATTACACTCTGCCACCTTCACAATGACTGTTGATGTTGACTGTGCTCTTCTGATATGCTGCTAGCAATGTCTGAGGACTGGAAATGTTTGGCACTTTCGGCACCGGAAACAAGCCCCTTGAAACGCCATGTTGAAGCCTGAAAAAAAAACGTTCAATTTTGGCAATTTTTCAGTTTCACTTTGGAGTGAGGATATTACTGCGCAAAGTCTATGTCCTCCCAATGTTATTCCGCCACACTAAAGTTATCCCTTTTACCTGCTTGTAAATGCACCATGTTTTATTTTGTCTCACCATACTTGGTCGTGTGACTACTCGTGTAACTGTATTTTAATAGGGAAAACGTGGAGGTGTTTGGTCGCTTCTAACTTCATCTCTGTTTGGATCCTAATGAATGAACTGGGCTAGCTAAGTGCTATCAAAGTTGTGCCGCGCGCTAGAGCCAGTGAGTGCACGCATTGAAACGTGAGAGGTATGTATCAACGCGAATAACATTGTTTAATATGAAAAAACAGTGAAATGTTCCTTTAAGTAAAATTGAGCTGGCCTTACACCACTGTTCTAGCTTTAAAACATGTTCAATATAGTCAGCTATGCTGTCATCCTTGTGAAACAGTCCCACTAGTGCACGTTATCTGCATATTTAAATAGTTTTAAAGTTCTATGATTTAGTGTAATTTCATGTGTATAGAAAACAGGACACATCCTTGAGGGGCCCCTATTATACTTCACCGATTAGCATTAAGCTTTGTATCTTTAGAAAACCAGCCATGTTTTTGAATGGTCGTGCATCATTCCCCCAGTTTGCCTTGAGACTGGAGAAATACGGATTTCAATGTTGGACTTACTGCTTTCAATGATGTAAAAATCATCATTTTACACCATTGAAAGCAGGAAGTCCTATTCATGGGTTTCATTGAAATCTGTATTTCTCCCATCTCAAGGCAAACTGAGGGAATGATGCACGACCATTCAAAAACATGACTGGTTTTCTAAAGATACAAAGCTTAATGCTAATCGGTGAAGTGTCCCTTTAAGCAATAAGCCCAGAGAGGCCGTGGGTAATACTGTTTAACTCGAGTGGCTTATTGCTTTTCTAAAACGGTTACTACGTCGAAACGAAGGCACAGCAACGACAACGTAACGATGTATTCAGATAATCTTAACATTTATATTCAGATAATCAGAAATATATTTCCTCCATATGAATGGTTGCCATGCAACAACAAGACGCAGCCACTCTAACTTTTGTGCTAGTTTTGTGGTAGCGCATTACTATAGAACAAAATGAGGTCAAGGTGTGAGTTTATCATGATATTTGCAACGGCATCGAATGCGATTCAGCCAATCACAATCAAGGACCCATCCAAATCCAAGTCAATAAGTCGTTGCAGGAGTATGTGAATTTGTATTGTGTTGAAGGCGGCAGTAATATCGACAAATAAAATTTGTACATAAGTATTGGTGTTTTGCAAATGTTTGGAGACCATATTAACCATGGTGAGAGTAGCATCTTCAATCCTCCTATGAGGCTTATAGGCAAACTGTATAGGACCAAGATGTGAGTTCAGGGATTTGGTAAGATGTTTGGTTACAACCCTCTCCATACATTTGGCTAATATAGGGGTTAACGCAACCAGGAAGTCATTCAGTTCTATGGATCCAGGTTTCTTTGGTAGTGGCTTAATAATTGATTATTTCCACATATCCGGCAGAGTGCAAGTGTTGAGTAGGAGTTGTGTGTTATCATTGTGTGTTCTGGCATGTACCCATTGATATTGGGCGACAATTTATTTTCTGGAGAACTCTCATCATCAATTTGCCTACTGATGATGATGAAAGTTCTACAGAAAATGAATTGTTGCCCAATATCAATGAGTACATGCCAGAACACACAATAATGAGGAAGTGCTTGATCCAGTGCACCAGCCCCCCATCCACACCCAAGTCAATAAGTTGTTGCAGGAGTATGTGAATTTGCTTTGTGTTGAAGGCGGCAGTAAAATCAACAAATAAAATTCGTACATAAGTATTGGTGTTGCGCAAATGTTTGGAGACCATATTAACCATGGTGAGAGTAGCATCCTCAGTCCCCCTATGAGGCTTATAGGCAAACTGTATACAGTAGGATCACGATGTGAGTTCAGGGATTTGGTAAGATGTTTGGTTACAACCCTCTCCATACTGTACATGGCTAAAATAGGGGGTAAAGCAACCAGGCGGAAGTCATTCACTTCTATGGATCCAGGTTTCTTTGGTAGTGGCTTAATAATTGATGATTTCCACAGTGAAAGTGTTGAGTAGGAGTTGTGTAGGATTATTGTGTGTTCTGGCATGTACCCATTGATATTGGGTGACAATTTATTTTCTGGAGAACTCTCATCATCAATTTGCCTACTGATGATGAAAGGTCTCCAGAAAATAAATTGTTGCCCAATATCAAGGGGTACATGCAAAAACACACAATAATGAGGAACACTGCCCAGCAACATTACTAGAAAAACTGCCCATGTATTGTCAGCTTTCCACCAGCTTGCATGTATTTCATAAAGTCACTTTTGAGGCGCAAAAATGGCATTAGAAGAGTATGGTGCAAAGCTAGCTGGTTAGCGTGCTACTTCTAGCAGATATCCAGAACAAAGCATAGCCCTTTTTGACATAATGTCAACACATTTATGTACATATTTCTTCCCTTTCTAATGCTACTTTTGAAAATGTAATCAACTATACAACTTTAATCTACGTGTAACAATAGCCAGTTTTTTAGTTCAATTGCTAGCACACTCATCTTCCGATGCGAGATGCTGCAGTTTGCAGGTTTGAGTCCAGGCAAG
>NC_085002.1:10708783-10741283 GCF_963854185.1 Sardina pilchardus | reverse complement strand
CAGTGTTCTTTCATGTTGAAAGAATGATATAAAACACAGTTTGTATAGGTGATTTCAAAAGAGACTTTGAACAACTGGCACCAAGAACAGTTCCCACTTCTCTATAAGCCCCATGCCTGCATCGTGCAAAAAGATCAGTAACCCATACAGCAGACTGCAGCATTTCAGAATAAATTATCATCTTTTTTAAAACAGCCTCAAACCTGGATGCTCCCCTTGTTTGCAAGTGGAGATCACCATCACAACTCACTCCTATTACTATCAATAAAAATCCAAATTAAAAAAATATCTGAATCTGATGAAAATAATATATTGATAGAATACAATAATTTATTCACCCAGAATAGAGATCATCATTGAACGTGTGCATCTATAAAACTGTTAGGGGCTCGCAGATAAAATGCATTCTATTTGGATCCCAGCATTTCACAAAATAATTTCTTAATAAGTGCTTAAACCTAAAAGCCAACACGTGTTATAATTCCACGACTGCGAATTAGTATACATATTAAACTTTTTTCCAGCGATATCAATTAAAAGGCATGGTGCTAATCTGAAGTACAAACACAAGCTCTTACCAGATGTGTATGTGTCCGAGAGATGTAGTCATTTTCAGATTAAAAGAAATAAAATAACCTTCTCCGTCCTAGGGCAGTAAGTTTTTAAACATCAGGTTTGGTTGTCCACTCAAACCAACCCAAAATCAAAGCGATGAAAAACACGTCAGTGTACTGGAGAAAATAGGATTAAACATGTTGAATGCCAAACGTCTGGAAACATGGCATGCCGTGGGTGAGGAATTTACTAAAGACATAATCCTCCCTATGGATTTAACACAGCACACCTCTAAGGCCAGCCACAGAGACACCAGGTCTGGAATAACTAGTATTACTATCCCACATTCCACCAGTTGAAAGGGAAAAACAAACAAGGTACTTAATACTAAAGGCTACTGAAATAACTACTATTTGACTGGACATTACAATGCCACTACTTTGCATGCTTCTCCTACTACTACTAGGCTACTTACTGATGTGTTAATATACTGTATTGATATCGGTACTGATGTAAAGAACAGTTAAATATTTACAATGTCACAAAGCCAGGGCCCTGTACAGTTATAGGACCCCTCGGAGCACCACAACAATGCCAGCAAAGCAATAAAGACACAACCACACAGACTTTCATCCACTGCACTCACCTTGAACACCTCTAGCTGCAGGTAGGGTGGGCAGCAGGCTGATGTTGATGGCAGGGTTCTGCAGGTGGAGGTGGGGGTGGGGGTCCCCTGGTGATATCTCTTGTTCTACTGCTGCTCCTGGTCCCCCATGCTGCTACCTCATTGTCAGCTGGCTGGGGCAAGTCGCTGGAGGGTTTAGACGGGCCACGCTGATCCGGTAGGTGGTTACTACATGGGCCTAGACACACAGGACAGAAAGACAGCAGAACAGGGGAGTATGGGAGAGAGACAAAGACAGTGAGAGAGAGAGAGAGAGAGAGAGAGAGAGAGAGAGAGAGGGAGGATAGATTTAATTAAGACATTAACATTGCACACAAACAGACTAATTTAATTCATCTGAGTCAGACAGCTTTAACAGAGAAAGTGATGCCTTGGATTAAGAGCAAGGCTGTAAAGATATGACAGGTGAAAAAAGACTTCATTCATGGAAAAAAGAAGTTGATATTAAATTACTGTCGTGCTACAAAAAAATATAGTTATAAGCACACCGGCTCTCCCTCTCCCCACACTCATTCTCTGTCTTTCGCTATTTACAGTATCTATGTCTCTGTCATATATGCAGACACACACACACACACACACAACAAGAGACAGAGAGGGAGAAAGGTTTCATTTGGTCTAAATGTGTTAATTATCAGTGTGGGGTGTTAAGCACTGCTCTCAGTAAGCCTGTAGAGAGTTTGAGAGAGCAAGGCCGTTCTGATCGCTCCTTTTGCCAGTGCTGGCTCAACCACTAGCCAAGAGCAGGATAAGCTCCCAGACCTGCCCTGCATTTCTACAACCTGAATGTCGAACACATAATCGTTATAAATAAATGAGTAAAATCTCTAATCCTGTCTCTGTTGCAAGATATTAGGGGTGCTCTGGTACAAACCAGACAACCGGTAAAAGTTCCCAAAAGTGTGCAAAGATCCAAGTGTAAGATATGCCAGGACCATAAGGAGTCTTGATCACTGAACCTTTTGAAAAACCCACAATGTGGACATTTTTCCCAGCCAAGTGCAGCTGTGCCATAATCGTACTAATTAGACTGGCTGGCTCGCCAGGTCAGATTCGGCTGGGGCCAGCAGCAATCCCTTGGCCCAGTGCTTTCCCCTCATTCCTCAAAATGCAGACCACCATTCTCTACTGCGTAGGTCTAGCTCAAAAGTTTGGGGGAAATATGTTAAGTTCTTATAGCGGTAATAATGCGGTCATAATGGTTCCTGTTTCAAAATCATGATACAAGAGGTGATTTCTAATATATACAAGAGAGGTGTTCAATTCCTAGAGCTATTAGGTAGGCACTTTCCCACAACGATCAATCAACAGTAACCTCATTAGTTACGTATGTTGGGCAACGTATTTCACAAGACTGCAGAAGGACTTGTTCTGACAAGCATTAAGAAATGCACACTAAACATTGACATTAATTCTGGAGTGACAGCGAATATTATGTTATAAGCTTCACATAAACCTCTTATTAGGTGCTGTACAGGGCTCAAAAAAGATTGTTAAAACAATTAGAGATACTCAAAGACGTTGAACACATGCCACGAAGATAGAAGCAATGTTTACACAGGCACACATTCTATGCAACCTTGTGGCACTTTTGCCAGTTGACTAAGGCTGTGTCTGTTCTCTCGCCAAGAAAGTAGCTAAGTCTGACAACTTCCGATAGGAGGGAGTGTGTAGCTCTTTGGACGTTTCACATGTGTCTTTTGGAATACTGCTTCAAACAATCTAAACACCAGAGGAGTCAAAGGTGGTCATACAACACACACACACACACACACGTACGCACGCACGCACACACACACACACACACACACACACACACACACACACACCACACCATACACACACACACACACACAGACACACACACACACACACACACACACACACACACACACACACACACACACACACACACACACACACACCACACACTCACACACACACACACACACACACACACACAGAGAGAGACTTCCAGGTCTTTGGGATGCCTGAACAAATAGTAAATGGCACCGTTGGTAAATGGTACAGTCCCAAACTCTGAGAACTGTAATGGCCAAAGTCATTACTAAATTAGATAGCACCCAGTTTATGCACATGGAATCTGGAAAGATCCTGGTGGCAGAGTAGGTCTCATGCCATGTGGGAGGGCCTGACCTGCTCCAACATCTTACAGTAAAGCAGAGGTTCTCAAAAACGTTGGGGGCTAAGGCACACCAAAGGTCAAATAAAAATGTCAAGACACACTGACTCATGGTTACTGATTATGATTAAATGCACACACATTATTGTGTAGAAAAGGAGAATTTCTCCACGACCAAGGCACTCCAAATAGTTTAAAATGTCTTTATTAAACTGACATGTCCAACATGGACCTAAAAATGCCCACGCGTGGCGGCTGGGGCCTTCAGGCAGACCAAAGAGCACCCACCAACAAGCAGCATCAAAAGAACAAAGAGGACTGAGCACGCCACTAACTCTGAACATTTGCACACACATTATTACAGGCTATAAGAGCTCAGTGTTCATTCTCATATATTGTCATGAGCTGAGCGCAAAAGAAAGGTATGACATTATTCCGATTGGGAGAGGTGATTTTATCCAGTTGTTGTTCAACAAGGAATAGGGTGCTGTCAACGTTTTGCTCTAATCAAAGGGAAAAAAGTGGAGCCCAATATCAGTGGAAACGTGCCCGAACAGCAAAAGTCTGGAATATCACTCAAGAATATTGTTCAAGAAATTGCCTTGTATATCATCAGCTTATTGGTCAGGTTATTCACTCTCAAAGAATCTGTCCAGTTGTCATTAACCAGGAGGCTACAGCTACAGATTAGAAAGGGTTGATCTCACCCTGCCACTGCTTCTGCCACCGGTCAGCTGCTTCTGGTCCATAATCTAAACCATGACTCCGACAAACTCTAGAGATGTGATAACTATGTTGGAGCACCAAGGAATTCCTAATCAATGCTATTCTTTCATCCAAAATGCAATCAACCTCCTTTACAAACTGGCAATTCCATACTTTTCCAGGCTTTTCCGATCTATACGAGCACCTTGCTCCAATTATTCAATTATTAAGACGTCTGGCCAATAGATTTGCTTTCAATTGCAAGGGAGTTAATGTGCATGACATGGCAGAAACTGCACTGATGAGATAAGTGCATGCGGTCTGTTCCTTGACATTCCGTTATCTAACATCTGATTGCATGACACATTCGTGGCTCACTGGAGATCAAACTTTTTTCATTTGATTGAGGCAGTTTTTGCATGTTTGACCTCAATCAGTTCATACTATTCTACATTGAATTCACTCAACGAGTCTGCTTTCAAACATTCTAACACGTCTGCATCATGCATCATAAAAAGGCACAATATCTATGCACTGTTCAATTAGGCAATAGCCTTGTCATCTCCTCGACACAACTCATCACATTTTTCTCTCCAAAGGGGAGTTTAGGGCAAGCAGGTCCGATCTTACAAAGAGATTATTTATTGCTTATGAGACAAAAAATTAAAAATAATTCATCATTCTTTATGATGAGTTTAATCTGTCTTTTTTGTCTTGTTTTACTAAATCTGAATGCACAGTTATACTGTACAGTAACACATTAATGCTTTTACTAATGTAAGATTAATGATGTGTTAATACATGAGTCATAAGGAATTAAGTTATGAAAGTTTGTTTAACACATCAAATGCTAATACCAAATCAAACATGAGTTGGAACTCCACAGGATTGAATGAGCACATACTGTAGGGTAGATCAAGTGACAGTGAACTAACGATATGCCACAAAAGTGACTGGATGTCAGACAGTCGCTTCTGATATTTTCCTCCGTGACTGTGTGCTGTTCCACATAACATAATGCTCTGTGGGTAAAGTGTGCCGATCACCTGACGAGCAATTTTTTTGATTTTCATTAAAAACATTCAAACAATTGTATCCACAGAATCTCAAATATGTGCCACAAATATGTGCCCAAATAGCCGGCAGCCGGGGCGTACTAGCTAGGACTTTGAACTTGCAACTGAAGGGTTGTCGGTTCGATTCCCAACCAGTAGGGAAAAAATGTGAGCAGGAGGAGCGGTTGAGCCCTGCTCTCCCACGCTCACATCCACGGCTGAAGTGGCCTTGAGCAAGTCACCTAACTCACTGCTCCCCAAGCAGGCAGCTCACTGCTCCGGGTTAGTGGGTGCTTCACCTCACCCATGTATGTTTCACTAATTCACGGATTGGGATAAAGGCAGACTGAATTTCCCTCATGGGATCAAAGAGTATATATACTTAAACTGCATGAGGAAAAGGCACCTTAACCATTCCCTGCTCAGCTTTGCTTGCAGCTGTATTGTTGCAAAAGTCATGGAAGAAGTGAAGAAGTGAAGCTTATTTTATTGGTTTTACCACCAGAATTAGTTGGATCAAAACCGCCATCTATTAGAATGGACTATTTCTTCTAAATGGACTATATCATCAAAATCTCAAAGAGACTTTACCTTCCTCTTCCTCTGCTACAATCAGAAATAGTCTGAAAACTTCAGACTTTTTGAGATTGTTGTCATTGTTGCTGTGTGTGTTCACTAATTCGGTTAAATTGGGTTAAATGCAGAGAAACGAATTTCTAATTCTGAAGTTAAAAGGAACAGTTTAAAGCAACACTAAAGAGTTTTTCGTACCTTAACATAATGTTTCCAAAATCATTTCAGTGGTTCATCAACTCATAACAGGGTGAACGGCACTTCTGCATTCACTTTGCGGCCCTCTACCATCTATAACCGCACTATGTAACTTTACCAGATCAGGTAGCGCACCTGTGGTTCAATGAAATGAGACCACAAAACCACAAAACTACAAATTTGACTTGCTTTGATGTCGCAATACATCATACTGTCATAAAATCATGCAACATGTTCTACCTTGTCTGTGGACATCGTTATTTGGTGGATAAACAAATAGCATGCGTGCAACAGAGGAAGAGTGCTTTAGAGTTGCTTTAAGTGGTTAAGACAATAACATTTTCCAAAACAAAAAAACGTTGGCCTATATAAGGACTACTCTTAATCCTCACCTTGACCTCCCTCACATAGGCCATGAATAACAATGCATTACTGGTCATGTGCCTCATTAAGTAAAGTCATGATATAATTATAAGTCAGTAGCTCATTTCACAGTTTAAACAGGAAGATGATTACCCAGTAGGAAGCAAATCCAAAATGGTGTTCATTTTGTTTGCTACTTGTTATTTTAACCCATAAAAAAGGATAAACAAAGGCCTCAGCTTTAAGGAGAGTGAACCCCCAACACTTTTACAAGGTAAATCCATCAACCGGAATTTCAGACATTTAAAATGTGCAGGGGTGCACTCTGCACACAGCTTGACACTTTTTTCTACTTGGCCATATAGCAGAGATATTTAAGTCATGTTCATATTATGTAATAATATTAAACTGTTTATGTAATGTTGCATGACAATATTGAAACAATGTCACAACAGCAGCAGCCCCTCAAGAAATTGTATATCAAATGTTGCTTTATAGGCTAGTCATGTTCGGCACCAACTTAGACGTCAACAAAAATGCAATTATTACAAGAGGTATAAAAAACAGTATTTCAAAAAACATTGCTTTAATGTCTGAATTAATAGTTTGTCAAAGTGGAATGCATCTCACACTATTTGGACAGTGCCATCTGTCAGGCTACCAGTGGAAATTACTAAGGATACTGTATGTGGATGCAATTTGTTATGTTTTCCTTACTCAAAATAAAAATTGAAAAACCAAACAAAACCAAAACCAAAAGCAAATGTAGCCGCAAGCGGCGATGGCGGGCCCGAGCACCTGTGACATTTTGGAATCTAATAAAGCAACACGTACTTGTTGGTGGGCATGTGCATGAGCAACACACATGCCCACCAAATTTGGTTAATTTTCATCGATGCATGTGTCAACCACAACAGGCTATGTGGCACTACAGAATCCCTAAGCCACAGAGCTCTGTCTCTGACTAGCGGCAGCAATAACACACAAGCCTATCTAATTGTTGTGAATGTATGTGTCAACCATAATAGACAATGTGCTAAGTGGCGTTATAGAGTCCCTAAGCCACACCCTAGGCAGCTCTATCCCTGACTTGCGGTAGCAATAACACACATGCCCACCAAATGTGGTTCATTTTCGTGAACGTATCAACCACAACAGACAATGAGCTAGGTGGCACTATAGAGTCCCAAGCCACACCCTAGGCCAGAGCTCTGTTTCTGACTAGCGACAGCAATAACACAAGCTCACCAAATTTGATTAATTTTCGTGAATGTATATGCAACCACAACAAGTAACACACTAGGAGGCGCTATAGAGTCCCTAAGCCACACCCTCGGCCAGAGCTCTGTCTCTGAATAGCTATAGCAAAACACATGCCCACCAAATTTGGTTAATTTTCGTGAATGTACGTGTCAACCACAACAGACAATGCGCTAGGTGACGCTATAGAGTCCATAAGCCACACCCGAGGCCAGAGCTCTGTCTTTGACTAGCGGCAGCAATAACCCACAAGCCCACCAAATTTGGCTAATTTTCGTGAATGTTTGTGTCAACCACAACAGACAATGCACTAGGTGGCGCTATAGAGTCCCTAAGCCACACCTTAGGCCAGATCTCTGTCTCTAACTAGCAGAAGCAATTCCACATGTAGCTGTGAAATTACATCCAATTTATAACCTTTTTTCTGCCTATAACACCAACTTCCTGTTTCTTAATAAGGCGCCATAATTCAAACCTTCGCCATTTCAATATACTTCGAAAATTTTAAATCTGGTCTCAATTCCTCTTGAGCAAACACTCAAGATCATTTTAGTGCTAATATGACATTATTTTGATAAACCGTCTAGAAGAAGTGTTTCTAAATATGTGATGTGCAAAAATCATAATCATAATCATAACTCAAATTCTTCTAAGATTCACTATAGTTTAAATGTAAAACTTGTTCAGATTCATTCAACACATACGCCCACCAAATCTGGGCCATTTCTGTGAATGTATGTGTCAACCACAACGCTATAGAGTCCCTGAGCAACAACCTAGGCCAGAGCTCTGTCGCTGAGTAGCATTACCAATTCCACACATAGCTGCCAGATTTCAAGAGTTTTAGAGCATGCCAAGTTGGTGAAAAAAGGCTAAACGTGGCCCAGAAGAAATTTAATCTGAGCAAAAACAATAGGGCCTTGCACTTACGGTGCAGCCGCTTCAGCGGCCGCACCTCGGTGCTCGGGCCCTAATAATGATTCTGCAACTAAATATCACATATCATATCAACATAAATATCAAATATCAGTGATTTAAAGTGAGATTAAATTTGAGAAAGAAAATGCAATTTATGTCAATTGTTTGAGGTTGAAGAGATTTTTGTCAATTTTGTCAATTGTCAACACTGCTATTTTTTTAAAAGACTAAATTCCTTTGCAAAGCAGTACAAAATATGACCATTTTTTTCCATCTCCTACTCCATCCCCTGCTGCAACTTTTATATAATGAGTGTATGTACGAGTGTGTGCATGTGTGCGCTTGCTTTTGTGTATGTGTGCTTCTCTGTCTGTGAGTTTTCGCATGTGAGTGTGTGTGGTGGGGGTAATGGGTGTGTAAGTGCATGCGTACATGCACGTGTTTATGTGTGTGTCCGTGCAGGTGTGTGTGTGCGTGCGTATGCCTGCCTGTCGACTGTATGTGTGTGTGTGTGTGTGTACAGTATGTGTGTGTGTGTGTGTGTGTGTGTGTGTGTGTGTGTGTGTGTGCGTGTACTGTATGTATGTATATGTGTGTGTGTGTCTATGTGTGTGTGTGTGTGTGTGTGTGTGTGTGTGTGTGTGTGTGTGTGTGTGTGTGTGTGTGTGTGTGTGTGTGTTTGTGTGTGTATGTGAGAGTGTGTGTATGCCTGCATGTGTGTGCATGTATCTTTATACTGTATGTGTTTGTGCACGGTGTGCGTAGTGTACTCAATAAAGGTACACATATATTCATATATTCATTTATTGTATGGTCCCCCATGAACCAAATCAACAAAACTACGATTGCAATGCCTCATTTTTGCTTTCTCATTTTTGACTAGGTGGTGCTATACATTAAGTGAGTGATTATGGGATGGGTTGACATGGCCTCTATAGGCACTATGGTTCTTCTGGGGGTTGGTGATGGATCAAAACGAAAAACTATGGTTCCATGCTACAGTATACATGTGGGGCTACATGCCCACACTTGTGAGTGTGTGTGTATGGGTAATGGGGTGTGTGTTTTTTTTTTTTTGTATGTTGGTCTTAGGGGGCCCATCCCATAACCACTCATTTATTGTATAGCGCCACTTAGTCAAAAACAAAAAAAAGCTAAAATGAGGCACTGCACGTAACTTTGGGTATCTTTGGTTGAAAGGTTCAAAACTGCACAAAATTTGAAGTGTAGGGCTGGAAACCATAATTAAACTAACAGACTAACAAGGATCAGATGAGGGGTGGAGATTCAGACACAGTGAACAGATACACATGGCAAAACAAACAAAGGAACACATGGCACAAGACACAGGAAGTAACAAAGACAACAGGAAGTCACATGAGGAGCAGACAAGATGGAAGAGACACTAAACAGGGGAAAAAAACAAGACAGGACCCTTACACATGTATTAACGTACCATTATTGTTATATCAGGTTAAAGCCTTAATTAATGCTTACAGTGCATTATTGCATTATTTTGCAAACAGAACAAAATACTTCGATGCCTATTTTTAATTATGATATGATTCAGCAGGGCATGGGCTGAAAAGTGACATGGTGACAGACTGCCCTGCAGCAGAATGCTTTGTAGACAACTGCTTTGGAGATAACTTCCTGAAGCAAAATTTATGGCATTCCAAGCAGGACAAAACTACTTTTCAGCACTTCATAATGGCAGATTGTTGGATGACCACATTGTTGTTGGAAGAGTTTTTTGAATAATAATATAGTAATAATAGTTACTCGCGCAATGAGGTATTCATTAGCAATACAATACTACAATACTTTGCTTTGGGCAAAGGTGACTGCTAAATAGCCTAACCATAACCGTAACAATAACCATAACCATAACCATTAACAAACACAAACACAAACACAAACACAAACACAAACACAAACACAAACACAAACAAAACTTAATAGCAACAACACTATACCAATAACTTATGTTATTTGTGAAATAATGTAGAGTTGGATAGGACATCAATACTGTAAGGAGGCACAAGAGTAACCAACATACCTTTCACAAGGAAACAGGAAAACTGACTCCAAACTGACTTGGCTTGGGAATCTTTATAGGCTGCGCTGACATCTTTTCCCAATTAATCTACAGACAACCACATTTAAGGAAAGCATATAGAGTGGCAAACATGGATATGTGTGTAAGTGTGTCACAGTATTATATAATATATTTCCTCATTTTTTCTAGACCTCCTTATATTTAGAATTCCTCTCTGAATTTCTGACTCAAAATTGCCAGTTCCTAACCATGCACACAATACAAAATGGGTCCAGACAATCTGTCTCCCAGATGGTTTCTTCTCTTGAGCATACTGTAAGTTTAAAAAACAAGAAATGCAGCAAAAGTCTAGGGCTCATGCAGCTTTATAATTGAGCACTACATTTTGATTTTACTTTCCCTCAGTATTTCTTGAGTACTACTAGCCTACATGATGCAAAGGTTTTAAATGGCTTTGTGATTTTGATGGTCTAAAGCTGAGCGGTGAGTGCATTCATGCAGCGTAACAGTTTCCTGCTTTACCACTGACAATGAACAATGTGATCAGCACCATGGAGGTCTTTTATAACACTAAAGAGACTGAGGAATTACCACCCCCATTCATTTCAGTGGCCAATGCCAGACTAGCTACTTCAGTGAAACAGTATACTTATATACACAGGCAAAATACTTTTTATGTCCACTGGAACGACAGTAGCCCCACTACTGAGTATGCCCGGGTTCCATTCACGCCGTGTTGTTGCTAGTCTGTGACCCTTTGGATAAAAGTGTCTGTCAAATACCGCTTTACTTTACCTGATGGATTTACTTAAAAATGTGTCCAGAACTAAGCATCCATGAGACGCCATATTGGCGACCAGTTGGAATGGCTTTTGTCTGAAGATGATCCTCCATTCCCTTTCCTCCTGATTGGGACCCCCAGTAGCCTATTAACTTTCTCAAAGGCTCCATCTTGTGTTTGAGCATAACACATACATGTACAGCCTGGCTTTGGCTAGAAGATCCTAAAGCTCCTCTTTCTTAATTTTCATCTTGGCTTTCTGTGCTTCATGAAGTATGTGCAATCAGATGACTCACATTATCAAACCTCTCCGCATGTCCTCATCATAGCAAGCCATATGAAAAACATATGACAGAACAAGAGGGGTTAGTCTCGGGCGCTAAAGTGGCACATAGGTAAACATTTTAATAATACATTTGTAATACAACTAAATAATTCTCCAGTCTGTCAAGACATAGCCTATCATAGTAATGACTTGCTCTATACTGAAGCATTGTTTAAATACGCTGAAATACACTTTTGAAGAAAAAAACATGCCATTCATTTTTTTCTATTTTCATCCTAAAACATGAATAATGGATAAAGAACACTAAGGACAGATGAACAAAATGTTTACCAATTCAGATATTCTCAACATTAGTCCTCTGTCCTCTATTGTTTGTGATTAGCCTATAACACCTTGCGAACAACGTGAGCGTGATACGTTAGAGAGGATGAAACACAGTGTGCAACTCACGATTCCGTCATACTGTACCTCCCTCAAGACATACATTAATTTTGCAAACTGATCCCTCTCCCCGGCAGGCAAATCCTATCTCCCTGATATTTCAGTACGGTAGACAAATACTAAATTCAAGAACTGCCTTTGCGTATGGAGAAGGTCAGGCTAGCCTTGCAGCTTTGGATAAAGTGCCACCATTATAGCTCACAGACAAGACATGGTGAGGTAAATGGTAACTCGTGACAAAGAAGTAAAAAGCTGTGTGTTGTCCTCTTGAAAATTTGCCTTGGAGCAAGTGGACACTTTTTCCACAATTTTCCAAGAAGCAAGAACGACGGTGTGCGTAGAGGACTTGACCTGCGGCCAGACAATAAACAGTGAAACTTCACAGATCTCACTTGTGTTCCTCATCACCACTCCACAGAGTAACCTCTGTTCTCTGGTCTTTTTTTGAAGCATCGTATTTCAGATTACAACCTGTAAACTCCTGGTTTTTTTTCCACCTTGGGTCACTGAAGTCTTTTTAAATGTTTATTGTTATATCAAATTAGTATTACCAGTATCTTAAATACAAAGTGGACTACCACTAAGAATGATGAAAGGCTTTGAGTCATGTTTTTCTATTACCAAAGTAAATGGAACTAGGAAGGAATGATGTCAGTTAGCCTACAGCGCCCTCCACAATTATTGGCACCCCTGGTTAAGATGTGTTCTTTAGCTTCTGATAAATTCATTTTTTTCCCAAATAATATAGGACCACAATGAAAAAAAGCGTAAAATCCAACCTTTAATACAAGTGCATTTATTTAGAAGGAAAAAAATCCCACATTAAGAAATAATTATTTTACATCAAATCATGTGTGCCACAATTATTGGCACCCCTGATGTAAATGCTTTGTACAACCCCCTTTTGCTAATAAAACAGCACCTAATCTTGTCTTATAATGTTTCACAAGATTAGAGAAAACAGAAAGAGGGATCTTCGACCATTCCTCTTTGCACAAAATCTCCAAATCATCCAACGACCTGGGTTCTCTCCTCTGCACTCTCCTCTTCAACTCACCACACAGGTTTTCAATGGGGTTGAGGTCTGGGAACTGAGATGGCCATGGTAGGAGCTTGATACGGTGTCTGGTGAACCATTTCTGTGTAGACTTGGCCATATGTTTAGGGTCATTATATTGCTGAAAGACCCAGTGACGATCCATCTTCAGCTTTCGGGCAGAGGCCACCAGATTTTGATTTAAAATGTCCTGGTATTTCAAAGCATTCATGATGCCATGCACCCTAACAAGGTTCCCAGGCCCTTTGGTAGAGAAACAGGCCCACAGCATCACCGATCCTCCCCCATACTTCACAGTGGGCATGAGGTGCTGTTCTGCATACTCATCTTTTTGTTACGCCAGACCCACTTAGAGTGTTTGTTGCCAAAAAGCTCTAACTTTGTCTCATCTGACCAAAGCACACGGTCCCAGTTGAAGGCCCAGTACCACTCCAGACGTTTGTGCTTATGATTTTGAGTGAGAAAGGTTGTTTTCCCTGCATGCCTCCCAAACAACTTGTTGGCATGTAGATAGTGCCTGATGGTTGTTTTGGAGACTTTGTGACCCCAAGATGCAACCATTTGATGCAATTCTGTAACAGTGAGTTTTGGAGATTTTTTTATTTCTCATACCATCCTCCTCACTGTGCGTGGTGGCAAAATAAACATGCGTCCTCTTCCAGGCTTGTTTACCACTGTTCCAGTTGTTTTAAACTTCTTAACGATTCCTCTGACCATAGATATGGGCAGGTGTGCGAGTGGTTATTTTCTAATAGCCATTGCCTTACTTGTGAAGGTCGACACACATCTGCCTTACTTGAACAGTGTGTTCCTTTGTCTTTCCCATGTTGAAGAGAAATGGCCTCTGTGTCACGTCATATTGATAGCCCAGGGAAACAGGATGTTAAGAATTACTAATTAAATGTTCCTACATACTCTGATTGACTTTGTAAACTACTGTAGAAATGACAGAAATGACAGAAATACTTTAATTTAATTTATTTCCTAGAAATTGTT
Organism: Sardina pilchardus; assembly: GCF_963854185.1. Classification (NCBI taxonomy): domain Eukaryota; kingdom Metazoa; phylum Chordata; class Actinopteri; order Clupeiformes; family Clupeidae; genus Sardina; species Sardina pilchardus. Next base: position 10,727,208 of record NC_085002.1, on the reverse strand, counting down.
AGGGGTGCCAATAATTGTGGAACAGGTGATTTTATGAAGAATAATTATTTCTTAATGTGGGATTTTTTTCCTTCTAAATAAATGCACTTGTATTAAAGGTTCTATATTATTTGGAAAAAAAAATGAATTTATTAGAAGCTAAAGAACACATCTTAACCAGGGGTGCCAATAATTGTGGAGGGCGCTGTATATAAACCAAACAACAACGCCATTTGATTGCTTCTCTGGTTGTCAATTCCACACTCATCATCCTTCAGTTATCTTGTTTTGTATGCAATGTTAGTATTAGCATTGTTACTCTGAGATCATCTTAGTTCAGGCAGTTTCAATCATTATTATGAAGTCCCCTTCCTGTACTGTAACTTGAATGTCAACCCTCATCTGTAAGTCGCTTTAGATGAAAGCATCAGCTGAGATGAATGTATGTCTTGAGGGAGGTATGAGGGAAATCGTGAGTTGCACACTGTGTTTCATCCTCTCTAATTCTCACGTTGTTCACTAAGGCGTTGGAACAGTTTATAATCTCTCACAAACAAAAAGGACAGAGGACTAATGTTGAGAATATCTGAATTGGTAAACATTTAGTTGATTCTGTCCTTAGTGTTCTTTATTCATCTATCAGCTAAATCAATAAAAGTAAATGCCAATGGTTTTGAGCACTGTGCTGTATGTCTGGATGAGTTATATGCTCTGACTGTCATAGCAACAGGCAGTGCTGCTTGATAACCCGTCAACCCAGTTTGTGTGTGTGTCAGTGAAGTGGCCACTTTGTCCCTTGACAGATTTGCTGTCACATTTGGTGTCAGAAATGGGATGACTTGCTGTAGCCGTGTTAGGTATACAGAGATGAAAAGTAACAAAGTAGAAATACTTAAGTATAGTACTTAAGTATGAATGCAGAGTATCTGTACTTGAGTTTATTTTTCTTTCCACTTTTACTTTTACTTTGCTACATTTTCAAAATCAAATATTTACTTTTATTCTACTACATTTTCATAGGCAGCATTAAGGAGAAAGTAGGCTAAAATAATGAGCAAATGAATACAAAAACCACAGTTTCCATTCAGCCTGTTAGATATTTGCAACTACAGGACTTTCTGATCTGATGTGACCATAGGACACAACAATGAATGAAAACAAAGGGACAGAGTTAAGGGGTAGTAAATCTAGCTAAGACATAGTAGCGAGGCCTACATTAACTGTAACAAGGAACTGAATTAAATAACCTTTTTGTGTAAATGCCTTTCTACACATCTTGGAAAAACTTCCAGCTTTTATTATAGGCCTATAAAAGGAAGCAGCAGTGAAAAATGAATGCCAGCCATACTTTTGTCCAGGCTTCAAAGACACTTGTGTATGAAGTGTAGGCCCCACATTTTAAGGTGCTGCATTAACTTATATAGCTTATCCAAAGTTCTGACTGCTTTCTCTCTGATGCTTATACTTTCAGTGCTTAAATATATTTTATAATGGGCTACTTGTCATATTTGTGTAAATAGTAAATACTGTAAATACTTTTACAAAACCTATACCAATCTTCACTGAACTTAGATATTAGATTAGACTGTCCCTGTAAGTATAGGCCAGGGGCGGAGTGGGACACAAAAATCCACCGGGAATATTCTGACCACACCGGCCCCCTACCGAACCAAAAAAATGCCAGCACCACGCATTCTTACATCTCTACCTTGCCCTCTCCTTGGGCCTGCTCCTGCACCTCCTGCTGCACCTCTCACTGCTTCTCTAACTGTTCCTGCACCTCCTACTGCACCTCTCACTGCATCTCTCACTGGGTGTGCTCTTCTCCCTGGGCCCCTTGTTCTTACTCTTCCTCATCCAGATATTACAGTATTTGTCTTTTTCTGTTTCCAAAAACATCACCTCCTCCTTCAAGTGTCAATGTAATAGAGAGAAATAACCCCTGCCACTGAGTCTAAGACAGACTGGAATCAGCTGTGGTTGGCCCCATACCCAACATAAATCATCCTTGTGCCAATTATTCAATTGTTTGTTTATCATCAGCTGAGATATGTTTTTGAACTGATACCATTGCAGAAGCAGACGTTAAGGTTTGGAATATTGTTTTAATTGTGGGGTGTTGTGTGTTAACATCTGTAAATAATAGAAAAAACGATCCATAATTTTGTTGAGAGGTATAACTTGTCTGTTAAGAAAATGTAAGGATGGTTCACTGCCTACACATTGTGCGAAAACGACATGAAATGTGTGAATGGTATGGCCACAAAAGACGGATGCTGTGCTAGTTGGGAGACTTAGAGTTTTGAAAATGTGACAACTGTTTGGACAATTCACGCTATGTTAGCCACTGAAAAAAACTGTAAGCCATTGATTCGTTTGAAATGTAAATGAGTTAACTAGCTTGTGATATTTTCCGTCTAGCAATAGTAACGTAGTTGAGCTTTGTGTCAGTGTTTTTCATTCTGTCAAATTTACCTGCACTCGTTGATGGCCGTGGACTTGGCTACGGATAAATCTGTTTTGAGCATTTAGATGCATGCTCCTCCAGCAGTCGCTTCTTCTTAATTCTGCCCTTTTCAGTCCCCTCTTTCTCGTCTCTCCTCTTCTTGCCTTCCATATTAATCACGCAAGCACCTGCTAATCCGTTCACTATCAAAACGCTACGTTCACTAATACAGGCTAAAGGGCCATGCCATTAAAGGAGGGGCCGCTCATCTATCCCCCTACATTTCTGTAATAGACTTGACCTAGCAAACGTATTTGCGATTCCCAGGAGGCTTTGCTGTTCTATTTTGAATTTATTTGTGACCAAAAGAGTTAAATAACACTTTAATAATATATGAACAATTAAATCAAGACACCCAAAGGCTACATACCAATCCACTGATGAGAGAGAACTGAGATGAATAGGCCTGTAATTAATATGTAAGGTAACCATGAGTAAGGTATATATCGCAACTGAATGGTTTATGTAGTGGTTAGCTTCCTCAGTTTGATATATGCACTTTAGGTGACTTCTTAGGGGACTGAAATTCGCCTCACACACTCTTATGATAGTAAAAAAAAGTGTAGGCCTACTAGCGGCCGCTCAGGCCCGTCATGGGCCAAATCAAATGCAACGTAGGCCGGCCGGCCTGGCGGGAAATGTCCCGAATCTCCCGATTACCACTCCGCCCCTGGTATAGGCCATTACCCTGTCGTACAGGTTACAGAAAGTTGGCGAGCCAGCCAGGAGTGGCATGCTTAGATTACTTTTACTTTTATTTGTATCATTTTCTGATCAAATATCTCTACTTCTACTCAAGTGTGGGGTTTTGATATTTTATACAACTGTGCCGGTATATTGTCATTTTAATATTTAGGCTATTTAACTTTTCCATTCATCCATAATGTTGAGATCATTATGAAATCCATTATGTTGTCTGACTTCACAAACACCATGGGCAGAGGTAGAGCAGAGCAGAACTAGTCAGGGCCTTGTTGAATATACACTGTTTTTATGCAAATAACACCAATACTTCAGGGTGATGCAGAGACATGTAAAACATGTCATGAGCCAGTTGTAGCCATGTAAACAGAATTGAATTCCTAGACTTCTGACTGAAAAAGCTGTATAGCAGATTTGCCATATCAGCATCTGCCATTTATAAGCAAAAGACAAAATCAAAATAGTTTAAAATACATTAAGCAATAGTATTTATTTAAAAAAAAACATCATCACGTAAAGTAGGCCTACATTGGAATTTCTAAACCATACTGTTAAGTTTATGTAATCTTCCTAATGAGGCCCAATGTCATAGCAGCACATTCTTCCTCTTTGTACCTCTTATTACATGAAGTTTTCCAGACTTTTAAGTGAATGGTAGGGGTAACTGCAGTGGGGTGTGTGTAAAAGTTTAGCTATTGATCCCGGTGCGGTAGCTTACCTGATGCAAACACAGCAAAAAAAAAGTATAAAAGATCTGGTTGACAATAGGTGTAGACAATTCTCAATGACAACATCAGAACATAGTTTACTTCTTCATGCACGTGTACTGTACACTGTACAGGTCACCTGTTTTTTTTTTTTTTGGGGGGGGGGGGGGGGTTGACGAGACGGTCCTGCATAAGTGGAAAGTTACACACACCTGTTCATCAGTGGCAGGTTTTTAAGCTTGTGGTATGTTTAAGGCTCCTCCTGTCATTCCTCCTGTCAACCTTAATAGCTGGTATCTTTCCAGACTCTGCCTTCAGGTTCTCCATTCACACGTGCATGGGTGGTTGACGTGACATGGCCTTTTTGTGGTCCTGAGTATCAAAAATTAAGAAAGAAATGTCTAATCTGCAAACAAATGTGTTGGTAATGGTTACACTGTTCAGAAAAGGCTGTTTTATATTAACATATAGTCCATTCATACCAGTCATACTCAATTTTCATCCAAACCATCAAAAGCTCATATGGCATGACTGTCCCAAGCCCATTTCACAAAGTTTGATTTGGAATAAAACCAATAACCAATCAATAAAACCAACATATGTTCTACTTATTTACCTATTAATACCACAGCTGTCTATTTGTAAGTTCAAGCATAATATTTTGAACCAGCCCAGAGCAAAATGATGTTGTCCCAAAAATCGATATCATATGGTGTGACCCTAAATATTGTTTTTTGAACAGGCTATTGTCTGGAGATCTTTGGGAATAGAGGGTCCTTCTTCATTCAAGAAGTGTAATAACATCTCAGAACTACATTGAGAGGTTACCAGTGAGTCATCTCTCATATTTCTTTCAATAAATCAAGTATTTCCAGCACTCCTATTTCAGTACCCGTTATTGCTGTCTGTATTTGTCACACTTATAAGATAGACTGCATTTTTTCTATAAGTAATAATGGGAGAGCCAGTAGAACAGGACAAAGTGTTTTCATGCATTTCTGACTTTTTCGTTTTGTTTGTTTGTATGTTTTTCAAATATTTGTTTAGACCACGTCAACCACTCACGTACACCTTTGCCTAAATTACTTATATGGAAAGGAAAATATGTTGCAATCCCCCACGGTCAGTAGGCTAGATATGCGCAAGATGGCGCTAAATGTCTGATAGAAATGGAAAGCGTTTTAGTGTCCTCAGTAACTAATTTGCAGTCATTCCAATGCTTTGTTGAATAGCCACCTCGAACATGCATTTATTTTAATGAACCCAACGCCATGTCGTCAGTATCCCTTACATACTAACTCGATATTTGAGGATTGACTCATTCAATTCTAGTAATAAAAATAGCCTAAAGAAGGCCTATGGTACATAATGCCCTGTCCTCTGTTAAGGCCCATAATTTATTTGTATAGGTATACTGATAAAGAATCGATATTAAAATGTTTCTGTCAATATCTTTCATCAAGAAATGGACTAGTTGAAGAACCTAGTTCCCCCATAGGCGCAGATGATTTGTTGTCCAGCTGTAATGCCAATTTGCACCACCTGATGTCGCTATGCGCCTTTCCAAAGTCTTGATAAAGTGTCTATCAGTGATATCAGACTAGGCTTACACCACAAAATAGAATCAAAAATGAAATGGACTAAGGTCTGAATAGACTACAATAGGAATCCATGTCAAAGTCTTTAAATACATTAACAAATTAGAGTCTGTACTGTAGGTAGGCTATAATTGCGTCTGCCACGTAACTTTAACCACATAATTACACTTAATGGCTATTCAGTGTTGTTGCATGAGAGTAGACATAGGCTACCTAAGAGTGCACTAGGTGCAGTCAGCGATCGCGCAGAAAGTCTCATTGGTTTATGTCTATGTTCACATTTTGAATTATTAGACACTTCTGTCCAGAACAATGTAGGCTACATAATATTTTAACCAGGGACCAAACTGACAGGCTGCCCCCACTCTGCTCGTTTTCGGATTTGGAGCCTATTTTGTACAGTGTAAAGCTAGCGGTCGTGATTGCAGAATGTGACACTTAACAGTGGTTTACACAGAGAAAGGACACAGATGATGAATGTTGATGCAAAGCCTTTAGGGCCCTACTGTCTAACAGAGTGAATTACAATAAATAGGGGACCAGCATGAAAGGCTATTTACGTGACTGTTTGGAATGTCAGGTTGTTATGGCCTAGACAGTACTGTCTGTGTGTGACTTTACTCTCGGACACATCAATGGAATGACCTGACTGAGGAAGTCGAGCATAGCAGAATCTGGACCACTACGACTGTTAAGTGGAATTATGGTTCGATGTGGTTCAAAGCAGTGTACTTGTACTATGTACTTGTACATTATGAAGGCTACTGCTAACAGGATTGCTAGAAAGCATAGGCTCACTGAAATATGGTACATGGGCCTCCTTCATGTCCAGAATGACAGCTAAGGGGGGCCATACCATGTTTGCATCCAAATCCCACTGGGACCAAGTTCGAATCTGACCTGCGGTCATTTCCCGATCCCATCTCTCTCTCTCTCCCATCTCTCTCTCCCACTTACTTCTTGTCAAACGTCATTGTCCTATCCAAAAAAAATAGACTTAGATAATACTAATAAAAAAAGAAAATGACAATTAATTTAGACAAAGATGACTCAAATGATGAAAGGCTAATGAGGGGGTTTGCGTTTGCTTATTGTATGTCCCCATGTGGGCCTTATTCAAATCACAGCAGACAGATGACTGGGCCCAATGACAGGGATGACAGGCCACACCACAACAATAGGCCAAGCTGGTGGGCAGGCTCCGTGTATTGGCAGATGACGTTGCTCGAGAGGTAAACTCTCCTTGTTTGACATCTGCTCCGTGGTGAGGATCAAAGATTAAACTAATCCCCCATGTTCAATATTTATTGTATCAGCGTGTCCATTTCCATCCATTTTGTACAATACCTCTCTATGTGCTGCAAGCTTGTAGGCTGCTAATAGATTGTGGAATCATTTTTGAAAAATGAAAATAACAATATTCTCATATTTATCAAAGCTCTAGGATGTAGGTTTAGAAGGGGATTATTGAAATGATTCAATTATTGCATGCTGTAAAGTCTGGCTTTTTCAAATATCAATGTTGTTGATAAGCTTGGATTAAATAAAACGGTGAATGACCACATTTAGGCAAACATATCCTAATATTTCTATAAATCATTTTATTATTGATAGGTTATAACATTGAATGGTACATTTTTTTTTATCTTACATCCACAAAAAACGTGTTTTGCCTTATTTTGTTTATTTTTCTTTTCTTTTTTTCTCTTTTTTTTAAAAAAAAGAGACTTATTATAGGGGCATCTTACAATCACAGGCGCAATCTGTGGACTAATTATTTCAATAGAAATGCCTTTTTTCAGGTCTGCATATGGTTCTGAGAGGGCAGTCTAATGAGATGGGCTCTCTGGAAAAGGGGGGATGGGCGTTTGGACCTCCACGTACATCATTTAAGCTCTCAGAGGATGCTTTTCAAGTGAGCTGTGAGTTGTTGAAAGACAGGCTTTGTTATGCTCAAAATGTGTTGGCATATGGGTTTTTCTGAATTTCTGGCTTGATTCACTGAGTGAGTGCAGAAAATTGGTGTCATTAACCCACAATTCAACCCAGTCTCCCTCTCCCTCTCTCTCCCTCTCTCTCTCTCTCTCCCTATTTCCTGCTTTAGGATGTGAGGGCTTTTCCATTGTTCTGGTCGGCTGTGTCTCAGTCACTCCCTTCCTTCCTTACAGTAAGCGTCAGACATTTCAGCCTCCACTACGGTGGAGCCTTTTTTTCTGCCTAAATGAGAAATCATGCCATCATTTCACCCATAACCGTAGACAAAGGACTGAGGCACACCTTCAAAAATCTCAATTTTTGGTAGAAACAAAGGGCATATGATGGCCAAACCAAATCTGCTAGGTTGACCTATTATCCACATGCGGTTCCTTAGTCTACAGGGTTCTTTTGCAGGGCTTTGCATGCACCCACTCCGGTGTGTGCTGTGAGCTGAGCAGAGGAACTTTCTGAGGAGCTCAGAGGCATGAAAAGTCATTCGATTACCTCGTTGCTCCAGATAATCACCCAGATCAAGATGAATGTGGGGGAGACAGGCGCCAGCATCCTTTCACACCGTCAGCCAAGCGTGAAATAAAAAGGTCCTGAACTGGACATGGCGCTCTCCAGCTCTCTCTCTCTCTGCTCACACAGTATTCTATTCCCTCCACGGACATCATTTACAGCGGCCTGCCTGGAACACAACTTACAAAGAGGCCTGGCAAGATGTGGACATGTTAACATATTGATATTTACAGAGCCCTGTTTTCCAGGAGGATTAAATGTGTGGGAAAAGTGGTTAACAAGATGTGTCTGTTATACTGATAAACAACACATTCACTCAGCTGCTTGCAAGTCAGCAAGATCGGGTGATAGCCAGTGTGGGGAAAGGCTCGGAGAGATGGGTTTTCCCTGACTTCCATTATAGTATGATAATATTTCGCCTGTAACTTATTGAATGTATGGAATGGAATGTGAGCCATGATGAAACAATACAATAAAAGACTGTCTGCACCTAACAGGGTAATAAGACAAAGGCAGAACGTTAACACAGCCTGAAACATACTTGCTTTTAAAACACATTCATATACTCTTGCTCCAAACTCCATAGGGCTTTATACTGTTACTGTAATCACTATTATCATTACTGCTCCTGCTTTATGATAGTCAAATAGATAAACAAACAAATAAATTATATATATCACAAATAACACATATCATTATTATTATTATTATTATTATTATTATTATTATCATCATCATTATTATAATTATTATTATTATTATTATTATTATTACTGTTATTATTACTTTTATTATAAGTGTTTTTATTTTTGTTTCCATACACAGACGTCTTTTGGTATATGGTGAGGTATGTGCCTCATCAGTTATCCCCAGCAGTCCCACATAGCCTTTGTATGCACTTTACACTTGGTCCAGATCGGACGCGTCAGCAGCGGCCGTGTCACGTTGGTGGCTGTAGTGGGAAATTCGTTTGTTCAGTGAATTGGCAGTGAAGTGAGGGGCGGAGGAGATGTAAGAGACAGGGCTGCGAGAGAAAAGGATATGTGGACTGACTCACCTTTGTGCCAGACTAGTCATAGTCTATCCCGCGCTTGAGTTTCTTTCTCTACAAATGACTTTGAATGCTGTCGGAGACAAAAGCAAGGGGAAGCCCCATTTACGTCGCTGATAAAGCAGTGCCCAACTCGGCGCCCCTGGACTGATTACGGCAGCGTCAATAGTCAGAGGTAAGGAGATTTATGCAATTGGAATACTGGTTAAAATAAGTGTATTATATATACATATGAGAAGTTGTTTTGCAGCCTACGAGATACTGGCGATCCTTTTGCGCACGGTTTATCCAGTCTCTTTTCTTTTTTTAAGCCGGTTTCCAATTGTTCGTTATTGTCCTGTCAGTGATATCCGCCGGTAGCTTGGGCTACATTTGTTTTTTTTATTTTTGTTTTGATGTCCTATAGTCTTTCAAAAAGTGATACATAAGTATAGGCGAATTAATGATTGCAAGCCACTCAAGTTTAAACGTGTTCCTCACGTTGTTTGTGTTACCAGTAATAATAGGGTGCGAGGTTTAATTTGGTCATGCAATGTCGCTCAGTCATTTTTGACACATCTCCCAAGAGTTGCATCCCATACATGCGATTTGAGCTATTTTGAAATCAGCGTTAAACCTATACAGCAGAAGATACAGTCACCGTCACCTCAAAGATATTTGAAAGATAAACTGCAATAAAAGGACATTTTCACCTGTCAGTAGCTAGGAACAGGGAGCGTCCTAGGCAGTAGCTGATTTGTAATTGTAAAGCATGGACCTGTGTGTGCATGTTTCCATGTAAAGAACATGTGGTTAGGGTTGATTATAAGCTGAAGTCTCTCAGGGGGGAGTTGAGAAACTAAAAAAAGAGGAAGGGAGAAAAAAAAACTTTTTTAAAGACCCCTCTTTGCTACCAGGCATAACCTCTGCAGCTACGCTTCCTGTTTCCTGGGAAAACAAACAATGGATAGAAAAGCCATGTGACATCCTGCATGGGCCAAACACACAAAGTATGGCCCGATTTTAGGGCCAAATTCACAGTAGCGTGAAATTATAAGTAATTATTTATTTTTTCTTTTGGTTGAGTTATTTGTTAGGACCGAATACACTGAAGCAAGAACTTAATTAAACCTTGCTTTGTTTCTCTTGACATTTTCATCTGGGTTGTAAGAGCTGTTAATCAAGGGCACAACAGCCTACTGATGTTTAGATTTTGTAAAAAAAGGAAAAGAAAGAAAGAAAGAAAGTTGACCACAAACTCATTCTCTGTCAAAACAGCATATCCCTCTTTCTGCTCCTCTTCGTCTATGTCTGTCTCTCAGACACATTGTCTCTCTCACTCTCTCTCTCTCACACACACACACACACACACACACACACACACACACACACACACACGCAACCTCCTACACCAAACACACAGGAGCAAACATCATTTTGGAACAACAACAGAGCAGCATTGTGTGACTTCAGTCTAGGCTGTTCAGTTGCTTTTAATGGGGTCAGCGTTTCCAATTCAATAAACACGCTATAAACGGTCAGAGAAGATTCTGCTGCTGGTGTCCCGCCAGACCAAGCCATAGGTACTTGCCAGTGAGAATACATAAACAAATTTGACATGTGCTCCATGGTCTCTACCATAAATATAGTCCCTGTGAAACTTGTAATCTAGAGATCTCTGCAGGCATCACATTTGACATTAAGGAGCACATTTTAAACGGCCACTACCCCATTTCCATCCTACCACACCTCATTCTTTTGTCTTGTTTTGATTGTCAGCATTTTACTTTGGAGGATTTTGGAATTCTGTTTCTTTCAAAGACCAGGGGACCAGGAAGAGGATGTTTAGTTACTTGATATAGTGGAAATTCCAGTTTGTGTGTTAGGAGCTTAGTTTGGAGCAGTTTCTGTTATCTCAAAAGGTGACTCGCAAGGGGAAAAGATCCGAACATGTGAATACTGACTGCTACGCTATCATGATGATCTTGCTATTGATTATTCTGAGGAACATGTTAAGCTATTCTCATGTCCTCAAACAAAAAATCGGGTGTTTGCAGTGAAAAAACTACAAGTTCATCAGCTGCCATGTATTTATGTTCTACTTTGCTGAGGTGCAGTGTCTGCTAGTGGGTCAACAGTAATCTTTAAGCTTAGCCCAATCAATTCAGTGCTACAGGCTGTGTAGACAACAGTTCATAGCCTGAGTGGAGAATTAGATGAATGTTCACCAGAACAATAGTTATTGAATGTGCTTGCTGAAGAGGAAAGTGTTGCCTAGATTGGTGTCCAAAACCTGGGGAAACAGGGAACTTTGACTTCCTGCCTGCTCACACACACACTCTGACACACACACACACACACACACACACACACACACACACACACACACGACAAGCATGATAACTTTTTCCCTCCTTGAAAGGGTTAGATGTGTGATTGGCTAGGTTGTCCTGTGGTAAGCATCTGTCAGGCTGAAACCAGTTTGCACACAATAATCAATTGGGAAAAAAGGGCGAACCAATGAGGTATCCTCTAAAAATGTGTTGCGTGCTTCAGGCACAATCAATCTCGCTAAGCTGGCACATAATATCTGATAAAAAGCCCTTCCGACCCAGTAATTATTTGGCATCAGGAATGTTTTTGGGGTAAGCAATTACCACCTCTGTGTGCCCCTGGTCTATCTGAGCTTGGCAGGGAGATATGAAAAGCGATGGCAGATTGGACTCACGCACAATCCCTCAGGGAGACAGGCTGCCTGCCACCTCCTCGAGAAATGAAAGGGACTTCTCAGGAACAAACGGCCCCAGAAGAAAGTCCCCTGAATGGAAAATCTCCACAGCACACCCAACTAGATGTGCATTATTTATACTGTGGACCTGCATACATGCAGAGATGGCATTTTGTCATCTATTAATATGTCAGAAACACTTAACTTGAGGGGCCTTTTGTCAACAAATGCACAACAGGGGATGCCATTTATCAAACTGCCCACGTGATGATGTCAGGGATGATATACTGTCTGCTATCTACTACCAGAGAGTTGTTTAGTGTCTATTTATTTCACAATGGGGTATGTGAAATATCCATTTGCCAACCACAGAGAGAAAAGTAAATAATACAACTATCTCTTTTGCTTATGTGTTTATTTTCTATTATCTATTGGCATGGCTGGGAGGTTAATCGATAGGTTTGTACAAAGGTTACACTACAGTAATGCAGAGACCAATGTTAATGTTAGACTGAATGTTAGGTCATGGCTGGGTTTGATAACAAGCAGTTGACGTGTTGTTGTGAATCGACGGGTTGGCTTAATAGACAGGTATTGTTGGCACAAACACAAAATGGAAATCTTTTTGTTTTCAGATGTGAGGAGGAGTGAGATTGGAGCCTGTTAGAGGTTGTGTGACACGGGAAGATGGGGTGATCAGTGGCTCTGTGAAACCGCAGAGGCCACAGGACACGATAATAACAACAACAGCCAAGCGAGACACACTTGCCTTGCCTGGTGTCAGCATGTGGTTTTCCAGGCATGCTGTTTCTCGTGAACTGACCGGAGGGGGCAAGCTGTTGATGGTCTTGCCTGTAATTGCTCAGGTGATGTGGCCGCAGACATGTGGGTCGCTCATACACACACACACACACACACACACACACACACACACACACACACACACACACACACCACTCATATAGGTACACCTTCAATCACACACAGACAGACACACACACACAAACACCACTCGCATGCAGGTGTTCATTCAACCACAGACACAAACACATGGACACACACTCTCTCTCTCTCTCTCTCACACACACACACACACACACACATGGACTCACAGACTCACAGACTCAAACAGAATCACACAGATACAGACACAAACATACTGACAGACACACACCCTCCCACACACTCAGATGCACACACACACACACAGAGACCCGAGGCACTGAGGCATTAATTTGGAAACTGATGCAGGAACCGAATGATAATGACTATTAAGGTGATTTCATGTGGAGAGAGAGAGAGGGGCGTGGGGGTGTGGGGAGGAAGGAAGGCATGGGGAGTGTAGATAGATTAAGAGGCAGGCCTATTCAACCCTGAAGTCAGTTTTTACAGCCTCCACAGCTGCATTAGCAAGGTAATTGTGCATGCATTTATACCTGTATGGATGTATGCGAGTGCTTTGTGTATTTCTATGTGGAGACAGAAAGAGACAAATAAGGGAGAGAGAGAGAGTCTGAGAGGGAGAGAGAGAGAGTCTGAGAGAGAGGGGGAGAGAAAGAGAGAATATGCGTGTGTGCCTTTGTTTAGATTGTAGTGTTTAGAGAAGCAGACATGCCCTACAGTGTGGAAGGCAGGAGAGATCAATAGAGCGGTGTGGTTCAAACCCCATGTGAGGGCTTCCCTCTGCTGCCGTCTCCTCTCCTCCTGCTGCTGCTGCTGCTGCTGCAGGGCAACACGGCCTGGAAGTGTGTTAGCTGAGCTCACTGATGCAGCTCCACTGTCTTTAATGTGTTTTCAAATCACGCCCAACTGTGTTAAGTGGCCTCACAGCGGATTACTCTGGCTTCATCTATATGCGTTATGAAGGTGTATGTGTGAACGTGGGGAAGAGCTGATTCGATTTGATTTAGTTTGTTTTTCTTAGTGCTCTCACACAGCTGTAACAGAACGGGTCATTTGAGATGACTGTATCCTTTGTGTTCCTTGTGGTACTGTTTTGCATAGCTCACGTGATAATGGTCTCATGCATTGTGAGTGGCCACGCCTGCTTGTTTATGAGACTTGAACTCTAACCCTAAATCTGACCCCTCGGACACACCTTCTCCTCAGGGAGCAACTTGTCACTAAGAAGCTTTTAAAAAAAGCCTTCTGCCTTGAAAAGAAAAATCTTCCTGTCACGCTTGTTTTTGTAGAAAGCGCCGGACATCTAATCGCCGCTGAAATGACTCAGATGACAAACCTCAGGGATGACAATGGCTTTTTGCTCTTCCATCTAACACCAGTGTTTACTATAATGCTGCTGACTGCAGCCCCAGGCTAATGCTATTGTGTAAAGACCCCGAGTGTGATCTATAATCTTTTGTTATCCCTGAACTCCAATGATGAATCATAAGTCAGCATTATGAGTCCCCAAGGGTGGACCATGCTGCCGTAATAGTGGACAGACAGAGCAGAGAGTGGAACAGTTATTGGCTCAGCGCTCTAAGCAGTCAGACAATCCATCACTGGATGTATTAGCAAGAGCAAGCAGTGGTAAATTTCATATTCTACTAAATTGATGACACATAACTTTTTGAACAATCTTGCTTGGAAAACGCATAACTGGTTATATGTGTTCTGATTAGATGAGCATAGTATAGTCATTTTTATCACTTTTAATAGTGATACAAATTTTCCAGAAAAAAATGTCTGTTAAGGAAATGTAAGAAAGTATCACAATACTGAGGAACATTGCCAAAAAGTTGTCTTATTGTATCATTAACTTTAGTGTCTCTTCAATAGAATGGATAGAAATTTCTATGATGGGGATAACTTCAGAACAATGTTGTAATGAGACTTTGAGAAAACTGATATGCAATAGATTTTTTAGTTTTCTCAGCTTTTGACTACAGTTGTTGGCTTTTAGTTTTCAAGTTTGAACAAGCTCTGCCAACTTGGAATTTTTTGTTTACATTATGTACTTATGCTTACAGTACCTTGTTTTCCCAGGCAGTCTGCCATCCAACCCCCAACCATGGCTTGCCATACTAACATTAACAACTGTAAGAAGGCCGTGATAAGAAAGCTGATATTCTCGCAGTATCTTTTGCAGACATTTCTATAATTCTGTGATGAGAATACCTTCATTAGGAGGTTTCGACTGGTGTCAGTCGAGAGGGGTCTTAAGAGGAAGCTGTTTGCCTCAGGGAACCTTGGGCAATGTTGACTTTGTTGTTGAAGGTGGACGAGCTTTTCCTGGGTAAGTTGAGCAGGTGTGTGATGCTTGGTGACATGAATGGGGAACAAGATACCACAAATGCCTGGAGGCAAGCAGAGAGGCAGTTAGTCAGTTAGGTAGATAATTAGACCAGATATTTCTTAACTTGGCGAAAATCAAGGCACCTTGCGCGTGAAAAGGTTTAGTACAAGAAGGTGAGATGTTTCACTTGTGTGAATGTTTGAAACAGATTTTTAAATTGACTTTGAAGGCATCTTACATTTTCATTAAATTACATCTGTCATTCGTTTTATTCAGCTGATTTACAAGGAACTAACTTGCATATTACGCTAACTCTTTGTATGAATTATTCCTATAATGCCAGCTGTCTTTGTACATCAACTGATATCAAGTCTACATCAAGGCAGAAGCAGCAGTCATGTTAAAAATTGCTAACATGTTAGTCAGTTCTGAATAGATTATATTTATATCCATATGATGAATAAATGGCACCTTTGTGACTGTTGGAATCCATTAAACATGTATCGCTTTGCATCATCCCACACTCCAAGTTAACCCTCACTTCAACTTTTAGTAATAGGTCACAGATGCAAAATGCATGACCTCTATGAGCATTTGCAAAGTTAATGACAGAATCATAACCAAGCTGCTCAGTGTGCCATCAGCTGTGTGCATGCATACAATAGAGGAAAAACAAAGTGTTGTTTTGAACTGAACTGAACAGCTGATGCAAGACGATAGAGAAGAGATGCGTATCCTTGACCTGTTTGTGTGGCATTGGCCAGTCACCTGTGAAAAAGAATGACAGAGTTGACCTCAGTCGCCTTGAACAGATGTGTATCTGCTGTTGGTGTGAATGGACGTTTTCAGACTGGAATAAGCCTTTTTCACTATAATCCATTTGAGATTCTCTTACAAGATTTATGGCGGAATCGGACAGATGTTGTAACTCATCTGCAAAACTGGACAGATGTTGCTACTCAGCAGTAAAAATAGTAACAACATCAACAACAGCAAAGTGAAAGTTTATGATTCGTCAGGAAAGAAGATTTCTTAAGGCCTGATAGAGGCTGAAATATGAGCAAAAAGCAGTGTGAGATTGAAATAATTTTGACAAAAGTTGGACTGGTTATTTGGCATAGCGTGCTGCACGTGTTGTTTTGAAAGACCTCATTAAAAATGTATGAGGCAAATATATTGCACTAAATGTGCATCATGCCTGGATGCTAACATCATTCTGCATTTATAATTGCAATGTAGCTATCTGACAGTCAAGCTAAATTTATTCATACTTGGCTCTGTTCTTATTTCAAGCCACTGTACTTGGTGTGAGCATTGACATGAAAATAAATGTAGGCCTACATCCTTGTTATTTCTTATCTGTGGTCTTATATGGGTCTGGTTGTAAAATCTCTTCCTTTAGTTTGACTTCTCTTTGTGTTGCTGTGATTCACTTCAGGTGCGAAGAGGAGCTTGGCAATAAGGTGTTATTTGCATGATGATGGAGTGCTCCAGTGAAAACAAGATTACACGTGCGATTATGAAATTTCCTTCTCTCCACATCGCTCATCTACCATACTGCCAGGGATCAGGGAGCAGGGAGCAGGGAGCATTGTGCGCCCCTAATTTATATTCTCTCATTTGAAAGCCCAAAGCCCCACATAGCAAAGTGCTCCTTAAAGGTTGGCCCTCTCTCTCTCTTTGCCTATTTTTCTTTCATTCATTTATCATCTCCATCTCTCATTTTCCCCTTGCCACCACTTCTTTCTCTCACACTCTCTCTCTCTCTCTCTCTCTCTCTCTCTCACTATCATCCTCTCTGTCTCTCCTCCGCTTCTCTCTATCTCTCCCTCGATCACTGTCATTCTCTCTGTCTCTCTCTCTCTCTGTGTCTCTCGGCCTGTCTCTCTATCAGTCTTTCTGCCTCTCCTCCCCTTCTCCCGTTTTCTCTTTGTCTCTTTGGACCCCCGCGGTGATGGTAAGAGAGGCCATTCATGGAGCTCAGCTCATGCATATGATATTTAAACCCAGCAGCTCCAGATTTTTCCCTCCCATTTTTTTTTTTTTTTTGTAGTGGGTGGGGTGGAGTGGGGTGGGCTAGCGGACTGTCCCCAGCACCCACAATGCCGCTGGGAGCTTATTAGGCGGGGCGTAGCGAGGCGACAGACATTTGCTGGTCACCAAGCCCCTTCTGCTCGGTGGCATCTGTGTAACGTACACACACCCAAACACACACACACACACGCGCACACACATGCTGCTTGTCACGCTTTGCCGTCTTTTCCATGACACTCATCACCATTTCGGACCCAGGGCCCCAACAAATCTGTGGCCGGACGGACATCTCAATGGGGTGGCGTTTGGCAGCCCGGGCTGCCCACAGGGCACTCTCCCTACGCCCCCCGCTACGTGGTAGAACAGCAGGCCATGACTGTACACTAAACTGCCCCCCCCTGGCCCTAGCCCCCCCCCCCTCTCCATGACCTTTCCAAATAATGTCTTTTTATCTCATTTTTAATGGAGGGGATTGAGATGTGGTATGAGAGTCACACAGATGTAGTGACAACATGGCAGAAGTAATAGTGTCAAGGACATCAAGTGAGATTACTGATACACAACGTCAAGGATGTCATACGAGATTAGTGGCAGTCAGTTACAGACAAAGCCTTCACCCCCCCCCCCTTTTTTTTTTTAAAGCATCCAGTCTGTCTCAAGAGGTAAACAATGATATACATGCTCTGTATCAGTAGGTCATAGAATTAAAGAAAGAAGTATTCAGAATAAGAAATAAGACCTTGTAAGTGAATTTACAAAAAAGATTTAGAATGGCTGTTTTCAGGTAGTAATAGTTGTTGTTGTTGTTCAATATGACTCCTAGACTTCAAGGTTGAGTTGGGGTCATGGCCTTAATCCTGTGCTTTGATCGGTGACGTGGTCATTGTTTTGAAGAAGGAATTATGGAACTCACACTTAAAGGTTTTGTCAGCTTAATCACAAGCACGTTTTGGCCAAACGCTTTTTATGTAAAACCCTGTGATCTAATAACAACAAAACAATTAATCCCTTTGAAAGTGCTTGTGTCTGTTTCTCTCTCTCTCTCTCTCTCTCTCTGTGTGTGTGTGTGTGTATGTGTGTGTGTGTGTGTACTTGCATGTACTGTATCATGTATGAGTGTGACCCTCATCGACTGAATGAGCCTGAACCCTGCCCCTGACGTAATGAACCAATGAACAACCATCATATACAGTATTATACCATTCACCACGCTGAACGACCACCTTGTTATTCACGAGTATGTTATCATATGCAATGAATGAGATGAGTGATGAGTGAATGAGTGGATTCCGAACACAGGGTGGGTCCACACCAAAGACAACTGAAGCCCTAAGGGAACTGTCCACCTGTTCTGTTTCTGGTTGGGCCGGGCTGCGGGCCGGGCTGGGCCGGGCCGGCCTGGGA